>NW_010368053.1:53819-59355 GCF_000414095.1 Morus notabilis | reverse complement strand
TATATATATATATATTATTTTGGAGCAATTCTATATGTCCCATGGGTTGAACCCCTACCTTCTTACAAAGGGTGGTGGGCTCCACTTGTGGGTCCTGCAGATAGGGTCCACTCTTTTTGAGAGAATGGAAATATATCCCCGTGGGCGTAGCTATATAACAGTTTTCATATTTTTGTCCTGATCATGTAAACATTACAGAGCCACACTTTTGGACGGGCCTCATTTTAATTTTATGTAACACGTTAAATATTTTTGGGGCCTCATTCTCTAGTTTGGATTTTCCAAAAGCGCTTGAAACTTGAAAAACCTCGTCTTCTTTACGAGGCAAGGTCATATCATGTATGTGTCCCACCAAGTCTATTAATTAATTAGACAATCTTCAATGTAAATATTAATACTAATTGTATATTTATCATTAAAAAATTTAATATGTTATGTTATTTTTATTTTTATTTCAACGCATAATATTATTTAAAATGTTAAATATACTTTTTTTTATAATTGTTAAGATTTGAAAGTTGTAAAAATAAACTTTTTTGTTTAAAATAATTAGAAAATACAAAAGTTATAATGATTACATGAAAAAGTAAACATTTCAACTAATAATAATAAATGTCAAATTTTTCATATGTTATATTTAGTAAGAAATTTACCACAAAGTATAGCATATGTGAAATTTAACATAACAAATAACATTGCATTGGAGAGTATTTTTTACATCAAATGCTATATTTATAATTGACACGTCAACTATAGCATTGGAGATGTTCTTATACTTTTATTTAGTTTATTTTTATTATGGGGTTTGAGTGATCCATTAGCCCCTTCTAAAAGTAAAGAAGCCAATGTTTTAACTTCTTGTGTGAATTCATATCACAAAAGATTATTCAACAGCATCTAATAATCGGAATGGTGGTACTTATATAACATATATATACATACATATATATATATATATATAAACAATTAGGGATATCAGGTCAATATGATAGGACAGAACCGAACAGCGACCATAAAATAATGCATATTATAACGTACAAAACAAAGGTAGTAAGTAGCTTCCTTACTAGAAGTCAAGTACGTTCTAGACCATCTAGAAATAAAAAATTCCAAGTATTGCCGCGTTAGTCTTGAGCATCTGTAGAAACTTTGCTCTCACACTGATCAATTTTCCACGAAGTTCATTAATTTCCCAACTCACTCCCCTTTTTTGTCCATACAAATTCACCCAAGTTTTTCCAAATTTCATGGACTATATATATACATACAACTTTTCCATCATCACCACAACCAACAATACCCCAAGTATTCACTTTACAGAGCAAAAAAAACTCATTTTTAAAAAAAAAAATGGCCGAGAGGTACCAACAAGTTTATCCCTTAGCCCCGGCGAACGGGCACCCGAGAAGCGACGAAGAATCATCCAATTTGGACGCCAAGGAGCTCAAGCGCAGGAAGAGGATCAAATTGGCAATCTATGCTTTCATTTTCACCGCGTCCCAGATCATCGTTACCCTGGTGTTCGTACTAGTTGTGATGCGCGTCAAGTCTCCTAAGCTAAGGCTTAGCGACAAGTTCGAATTCCAGACAATCGAAACAAATAGCGGATCAAAACCTTCCTTTGACATAAGCTTCACAACCCAATTGAGGGTCAAGAACACCAACTGGGGACCCTACAAGTTCGACAACACCACCGCCGCTTTCGCCTACGAAGGCGAGACCGTTGGGCAGGTTGTCATTCCCAAGGGCAAGGCCGGTATGAGGTCGACCAAGAAGGTGCCTGTGAGTGTGAGTTTGAGTTCGAGTCAGCTGAAAAACAATACCAATCTTGGCAGTGAACTGAGTGGTGGAATATTGACGCTGAGATGTACGGCCAAGATGACTGGGAAAGTAAAACTCATGTTGATCATGAAGAAGAAGAAGTCTGCGAATATGAACTGCACGATTAATATTCATGTGAAAGAGAAGACAGTCAACTTGAAATGCTAGCGTGAGAAATGGTTGTTGTTATATTATAATTATTGTTTTAGACTTGTGAGCTTTGGTTGTTGTTATAATTATTTGTTTTTTCTTGTTCTTTTTACGTAGATGTACGTATAAGTATTAGTGTCTCAAATTATATGAACTGATAGCATATTTGACGTTTAATTCTTGCCTTCTTAATTAATGGGTGTGTTTAGAACTCATTTTAAAATAATTTTTTATTTTTTGTATGAAAATAGAAATGAAAATATTTTCAATCTCAGATATAAATTATTTTTAAAAATGCGATTGGTAGTTTTATCAAGAGATTATTTTCAGTATACAACAATTCATCAATGTCTCTCTCTCTTTGTGCTCGAGAGAGGAGAAAACGGAAACAAAAAATAAAAAACGACTAAAAGTCATTTTTCATTTCTCTTTTATTTTACACTAAATTAAAAAATCGTTTTCACTTTTTTTTTATCTTTAATTGTGTCAAACGTCGTTTCTCTCCTGTTTTTATTTTCTTTTTCTCAAAAAACGTAAAAAATAAAAATAAAATCAACTCTAAACACGGTCAATGTTTTTCCTTATTATAACATTTTTGCTGTTTCTCGTCTCCTTAAAACGTTTGTGCCTTTAAAATGTAAAATATCTTATATAGTACACGTGTATATATATATGTGTGTGTGTGTCTTTTTTCTTTTTGTGTGTGTCTAACGTCTATCACGGAGAGACGACCCTTCCCAACGGTGACGCCAATTGAATTACATTTCACGCAAATGCGCGACATTTTGAATTCAGCTTCTATGAACAAGAAAACAACACAACTAGTAGAGGCCTTTGTAAAAATAATCTAATAGAAAAGCTTTATTCATAACATGACAATTTAAAAATTTTTATTTGCAAAATGACTTTTTGAGAAGAAAGAAAAACGAAAAAAAAATCGGAACTTCACCCCACCCCACGGATCCACTGCTCAACTCGATCCGAACCGCCACGTTCTCGACCTTCTCGAGCCTCGACGTCGCGATCATGAACGGCGCGATCAACAGCACGTTCAGAGCCCTGCTCTCCGCCCTCTGAATGTTCACCATGCTCGTCTCCATCAAGTTTTTGAACCCGAACCTCGCCGGCGTCGTCCCCAGGGCCATTCTCGGCGTGATTCTCAAGGTGGGTCTCGGCCTTTTGGGGATTTAGATGTGACAGAGGTGTTGAAGAGCATTGTGGGGTGTCGAGAGGGTAAGTGAGGACATCTGGTGAAATGGGTTTTGGAGTTTTGTTGTTGGTGATGTCTCCCTCTCTCTCCAATGGGGTTGTGACAGGTGAGGAAGAGATGTTGACAACTGCCATTGTTGGGTTGCTGTGAAAGAGTTTTTTGAACACGCAGAGAAGACCTGAGAGGATTTTTTTAATGCGGAATCTTGAATTGTTTGGGCAATTAAAATTAAAAAGTCATTTTCTTAATTTTACTTTTTTACTCAGTTATTTTAGCCAAATTCTCCAACTAGTACGTACATTTATCTGATGAGGCAAATTTAAAGTCAAGAGAAGGGGATTCGTCAATTTATCTAATTTAACTGACTCTTATTTCATAGATATTATAATTCAATATTAAAATCATTACCTTAATATATGCATGGTGGTTTTAGAAATCATTCTTTGTTTGGTTTATCATGTGGGAACCCTGCATTTAAGCATAATATCAAAAGGTGCATATGTCGTTGCTCCGATAATATTTAAATCATACCTATCATCATTTGATGGCATTTCTAAATCGATAAGCGACCTTTTCAAGATGGGAATTTTTACTTTTTTATTTGCATTTCATTACTAATTAAAATAGGAGCATTTAACTTGTCTGTTCACATTTTTGTCCTAACAAAAAAAAGAAATGAAAATTTCTCCGTCTATCAAAACCTTGTGGTTTTCTATCCCAAAAGGTCAATTTGCAAATCTGACTTGTATATGAACATCTTTTTCATCTCAAACGTCCCTCCGTCTGCGAGACATTAAAAAGAAAAAAAAAAAAAAAAGTGGCACATTACAATAATTTTTCAAATTGGGGTAAATTATCAAAATGAATAGTTTATGAGGCAAGTTATCAAAACTCTACCAATTAGAGTAAATGTGCAAAATACTTAACATAATATCATTCAAACAACAAAATACTCCGGCTAAAATAAACAATACAAAAATGGTTTTGAAGAACTTGTTTTTTAAATTCCTTCGCAGTATCTCAACTCGTTATGTATCCTTAAAAAAAAAAATTCCTCTCAATCAGTTGCCTATGTAAAGTAATGAAGGGTCGGGCTAACCTGCGCCGACTGGCCTAGGCTTGGTTCGAAATTTTTTTAAGGCATTTTCAAAAAAAAAAAAAAAAAAAAGAGGATGTTGCAGCAAATCCGGTCTGGTTGAATTAATAAGCTTGCGGAGTTAACATCTTTTTCATCTGAAACGTCCCTCTGTCTACGAGACAAAAAAAATAAAAAAAGTGGCACGTTACAATAATTTTTCAAATTGGGGTAAATTATTAAAATGAATAGTTTATGAGGCAAGTTGTCAAAACTCTACTAATTAGAGTAAATGTGCAAAGTACTTAACATAATATCATTCAAACAACAAAATACTCAGCTAAAATAAACAATACAAAAATGGTTTTGAAGAACTTGTTTTTTAAATTCCTTCACAGTATCTCAACTCGTTATGTATCCTTAAAAAAAACAAAAATTCCACTCAGTCAGTTGCCTATGTAAAGAAATGAAGGGTCGGGCCAACCCGCACCCGACTGCCCTAGGCTTGGTTCAAAATTTTTTTAAGCTATTTTAAAAAAAAAAAAATTAAAGAGGACGTTGCAACAAATCCGGTCTGGTTGAATTAATCTTTCGGAGTCAAAATCTCAGCTTGACCCAGAAGTAAGAGTCAGGTCCATACAGTTGGAAAAATTAATGGTATCGAGTGCGCAGCAGAATTTAAAAATTTTAATCAACGTCAAAGCCAAACAAGAACATGTTCATGATGCTATATAACATAAATACTAAAGATCTAAAACATACCTTTTTGAGATTTGAGGAAACTGCACGTCTGACAGATCTAAACGTTCCAAACAGCAACCGGAAGAGCCTCAACCAACTGGTCTTCTTTGCTATTCTCGTTTCCACAATCGGTGTGCATGTGGGCACACGTCGTTTAATCTCCTCTAGGTATTCTTGATCTCCTTCCAATCACAAGAGAGCCAAAGAAAAATTGTTCTTGAGAATTAAACAATTTTTCCTCTCAGGAATCTTTTATCAATAGCCTCCAAAAAGTCTCTCAAGTGATCTAATGAGTAATGTGACTTAATAGGCTATTTATAGTGTTTTAAAAGTCATACTTCCGTAACAATTAGGTTTCCCAAAATTCTAATCGCATCCAGAGTCGATTTTTCCATGTCAGCATGCATTTTACGTTACAACCGGTCGACTGGTGACAGAGACATTATAACTCACCGGTCGACCTGTCTTCACTAACCGGTCGACCTGTGACCGGTCTACCCAACCGGTCGACCTGTCTGCACTGACGAAAGTTGTTTTTC
>NW_010368053.1:34517-53521 GCF_000414095.1 Morus notabilis | reverse complement strand
AAGGTCTAGTTCCGTTTTACCTTCCTGATTACATTTATCTTATGTTCCATTATCATACCATTGGAAAAATACTATTCGTATCATTACAAACAGTAAACCATTAGATAACACAGAGTAGTCCAATGGCTGAGCGCTTATATTTTTCAATCCACTGATAATGCATAAGAGGATATCATTGACTCTTTATAGGAGCTATGGATTCCACTATCTATGAATAACGAATCTACGCATACACGAGTCATACCCCCAATGTACCGGCAAGCGTACCTTTACATAATGTCAGGATGTCTCCCTTTAGTACATCAAAGGATACAAGTCCAGTATACAGGTTCATCATCCATCTCAGGATTAAGATGACAACATATAATTTGTCAAAAGTGAATTGTTTTATTCAAACAGAATTATTAATTAAAACAATTCAACTTTGGTCCGATCCAATATAGATTTCACCATTAGAAACTATATCAATGTCTCCACCCATGGAGTCCCACCTCCGATGACCAAGACAAGCCGTCTCCGTTAGGAAGTAGACAACATAACAATCTTAACATGAATAAAGCGCCCAACTTTATTCCCTCGATTGTGAATCATAAGATTTAGAATATCATCTTTAGATTCTTGTCTTCCGCATGTTCTTCACATTACATGCATGACCTAAAGATTTAGAATGACAGTCTCAAACTTTCAGTTTGCTTATCATACATTCAACTATTATGAACATAAAGAGGACAATTCATAGATATATAAAATAAACAAATCTTTATTAATAGTTAAAATATCTCAAAGAATATTGTTACATATATTCCTAAGGGCATAAACACTAACACATACCAATAGTGACGGACATTAGGCTGGCCCATTTAGTTTAGCCTAAAATATCAGCTCTACTTATGCATATTGTGGTGATCATCGCATATACCAATACTCGTAAGCCAATGTTTTGAGCAATTTCTCCCGTTAGTTTATGCCGAGTTTTATGAACATCAACTAGCTTTGATTTCTGGTGAAGATGCAATTAGTATGACTGATTGAATGATCCCAATTCAAGTCCATTTATAAGGACTAGAAAGATCATAAAAGAAGCTGGTTTGTTGTGTCAAGAGGACAAGAAAAAGGTCATTAATTGATTGGACTAAAGCCTCATTTTCTTTCATAACAATGCACCTAATTATTAATTTGATCATGCCTGATTTTCCTACATTAATTCATGTTAAAGTCTTAGTCCCTAAATATCAAAACCAGCGTCGCGTTGGAAAGTCTCATAATGTTTATGTCAAAACGACATTATTTCTTCATGAAGTTATAAGCGGCAAAAAAGTACATGCATCCATCAAATGGCGTGTATTGGCGGCCTCAAGTCTCAAGACACAGAAGTTGGCTTTGCTTCCCCCAGAATTTATCAGCAAATAGAAAACGTTAGATTTAGATAACAAGAGGGCCCTTGTCCGGTTAATGTCTAGTTCAACGTTAGGTGTTTAGTGGCATATGTGAAAATTGGGCTCATCACTTGAGTAGAATGAGTCGGGTCTTTTCTATTCAATTATAATATTGGACTCTTGATATTTTTAAAGTGATGAAAGAAATAAACAGCGTGATAACACTAATAATTTCTTTTTTTATTTTAAAAAAATTGCGCTAGTTGAGAGATATACCGACTTATCTGCTATGAGTATGGATGGTTTCTTTATAAGTCGTATTCGTTAAATAAGACCCAAAAAAAGTCTTGAACCATATATATAGCTACTTGATAAGCATTATTTATCACCACCATCATGAAGCGAAAAAGATGGTGGGATTGAAGGGATTATTTGTATGATCTTGTCTCTTTGAAGTTGAAACGTCAAGTATGTACTTCAATTGGCCCTCGAGTGGGTCTTCCTTTGTTGTTGCTAGGAAAAATCCTTCGTACCCTAATGTGCCACATTCAATATGTAGATATACCGAAAAGAAAATAAGAATTATAACTAAATCTAGTGTAGTTGTGAAAAAAAAAAAAAAAAAAAACAATTATTAATTTGTAATATGTTCACTTCAAAAGTCCTAAATTCATTTTTACTACAAATCCAGTTTGTCAAATCCCAAGTACTTCTATAATTAATTGTTACGAGTCCCATTATTTACAAAATTTTAGAAAAAAAAAAAGAAGAAGACGAAGAATAAAATCATTAGATTCTATAATTGTGCAAGTCCGATTATCATTATTATTATTATTATTATTATTATTATATCCTTTTCTCTTGTAGATTGGAGAACAAACTAGGTTGGAACTTTTTGTCTCTCTGAAAAAAACAAGCTGGAAAAGGATCACTGATTTGGATCCTGGACTCATGATCTGGAAAGGTAATCTTAAATAATTAGAAGTTGGAGTTTTACAAATGAAATCCACTCGGAGAACACATATATCGCTATCACATAAAAAGTGGTCTTAAAGTGCATGGACCATGCAACTCTCTCTTTTCTTTTCAATTTTTCTTTTCTTTCTTCCCTTTTTTCTTTAGCTGAAAAAAAAAAAAAAAAAAAAACTCTTAATCTTAAATTTCTTAATGAATTTAAAGTCGCTTTTCTGAAAAAAAAAAAAAAAAAAAAAAAAAAACTTAATCCTTAACCTCTTATTTTCCAACCTTCACTAAAGACTTTACTTTTTTATCATAACTAATTTTTATGGTTTAGTTTGCAAGTAATAATAAAGGAGCTTTTCTTCCAGAGATAGTGTCATACAAGTTACATCCCATGGTTTCCTTACGGTACATTTTTACCTTCCATTTGCTTAAAAGAATTAATTAGTTAAACTTTCGGTAAAATAACATATTCTTTTTTTTTCTGTATTACATTATCTATTTAGGATCTAAACGGGTGTGAAATTAAAAAATTAAAAAATAAAAAAAAATTCTTTCAATGTAGCATACTCTTCAATCAGGAATTAATATAGTACAACACTAAGGAAAAAAAATCGATAAGGTAAAAAAAAAAAAATGCCTTATCCTATTATATGTTTCTTAATCTTAATTTTTCATTCCATATTTCCCATACAATACTTCGGTTGCCCTAAAATTCAGATGATTTCGTTATTCTAATGGATAACAAAAAATGATTTTGGGTGATTTTGAATTTAGGCGGTCACTTGTTCAAACTTGTTCTTACTAATTTTCACCACGTGTAAGTTGTAACGCAAGAAGATGAATTCCTCAAAACAGAACTAGTCTTCAGCCGCCAAAAGGGTCATTTCTGGTTTGAAACGCTCAACGAAAGTCTCAGATCATTAGTACTCATGAGGATTGAGGTGGCGGCTTCTTGTGACATCATCATGCTTCCACGTAGTATAATATTGTTAATGATATATTTCACAAGCTATTTGTGGTTCTATTTGTTAAATTTTTCGATCTGAAAATTTTCTAGCTCACATGTTAACTATTTGTATGTGTTTTCTTCTTATTTTGGCATAATTTAGCTTGACTCTAGCTTTAAATTTATCAGTTGTTTTGTACAAATTGATTTAGGTGTTACGTTGTTGAATAAAACAAGTCATTTTTCTTTTAAAAAAATCATGCTTCCATGTAGTAACTATGAATCTCTCTCTCTCTCTCTCTTTCTTTTTTTTTTTCGTTTTTACTGATGAGAAGAAATTCTAATTCTAGATCTTAAAAATGAACCTCGTAAGCTTAAGCCTTTGTGTTAAGTTTTCTTCTTTTTTATTTTTTATTTTTTCTCAATGCTTTTTATGTTATATGTACGTTTGTGCCTTGTGCTAAGGAAAGATCTTAAACGTTACCAAAAAAGAAAAAAAAAAACAATAATAATAGAAGATCTTAGATTGCATTGGAACCTCAAGTGCTTTAAAGGGTTTTTTTTTTTTTTTTTTTTTTGGAAATGGCTGAATAAGTGATTTTAAGGTTAAAAGTACATACGAAAAACGTATAAGTTTGAATTTTTAATACTTTCTTTTTGTCTTTCTAGTTTCTTCCTATAGTAAAAACTAAAAATAAATAAAACTAAGGACGTGTTTTTACACATATATTAGTAATATATTTGTTTTTACTTATAAAATTGTATCATCTTTGAATCATATCAAAAAAGATATAAAGTAAAACTACGGTTAAAATATAAGAAAATGAGAAACACATTATTTATAAGTAATAAAGATTTAACTTTTCGATTCTAAATCCTGAAAATGTGGTTCATCAAAATTTTAATACTAGGTAATATAGTAAATAAGTTGTCATATTCTAATAGGTAAAACATAACCTTCTCTAAAAATATATGATCAAATGAAAGTCGCCATAGGCATTGACGCATTATTAAAAAGGAGAATAAGAGGAATGTTATTTTTCTATCTATAATGTTACTTTTTTTTTTTTGGCTAATATCTATTAATGTTACTTACTAAACAAGTAATGTAGTTCCAATCGGATTTCCTTCCTTATTCTCCTTATTTCTTTTTCATACTATTTTTCTTTCTTATAACATTCCATTATTGATCAATCGCCTTAAAATACTAGCATTGACAATTATCATTTTTTTTCTTTTTAGTACTATATTCCGCGTAGCACCCTTGAAGAAAACTCCCAAACATATTTTCCTTTTTAGGAAAATAAAACCTCCCCAAATATGTTTTTCTTTTCTTGAAAATGAAACCCCCAAACTTTTCTTTTTTTTTTTTTGGGACCAAGAAAAAAACATGGTTGGTTTCCACTAATTTTTACACAACGAAAAGGTAACAAAACTTGGAAAGGTAACAAAATTTGGAAAGGTGACACGCCCACGTAGCAAGACTGAACCCACTCTCCCTTAAAAAAATGGGACCCACCCACTTCCCAATTCAACATTCCTACGCGGTCCGATTAAATTCTAATTTCAAGTCTTAAAAACACAATCGCACACTTTAGTTACAACCCAATCTCTCTATAAGTGTAAATATATCTCCCACTCCCATACCCACAAATCAAAAAATCAGTCTAAAACCCCAGATTTCTCTCGCCAACTTTCCCATTTCCCAAACAAACAAACGAAACTAAAATCATGGCAGATCAAGAGAGCCAGTCATGGCCGCTGGCGCCGATGCGAGTCCACCAGAGAAGCGACGAAGAAAATCCGGCCTTCAAAGCCCTCCGCAAGGAGCGAACCAACAAATGCTTCGTCTACATCTTCGCCGGAATCGTAATCCTCGGCGCAATCTTACTCATCTTCGCCCTAATCGTTCTCCGATCGAAGTCTCCCGAAATCAAGCTCAAATCAGTGACCGTAAAATCCCTCGACTACTCCACCTCGCCATGGCCGTCGCTCAACGCGACTCTGATCGCAACGGTGGCGATTAAGAACCCAAATTTCGGTCCGTACAGATTCGGGAGCAACAACAGCGCGGTTTTTCTGTACGGAGGGGGGAAATTGGGGGAGCAGAGGATCAGGCAGGGGAAGGCGACGGCGAAGGCGACGAAGAGAGTGAACGTGACGGTGGAGATCCGGACGAGCAGATTGCCGCAGGGGAGTAACAATCTGGGCGGCGATTTGAGCTCTGGAATGGTGAATTTGAGTAGTTATTGTAAGTTTACTGGAAGAGTTCATCTGATTAAGATTTTCGAGAATAGGAAGACGGCGGAGATGAATTGCGCCATGACTCTGGTTTTGAAAACCAAGATGATCAAGAATTTGAGATGTGATTAGTTACTATGAATTATCTTTGTTTTGTTGTATATGTTTGTTTGTGTTTTTGTTTTTGGAGATTACATTCTTTTATTTTTTGTTTTTTTTTATTTTTTTTTGGAGAGGAGATAAATGAGTTTGGATTTTTAATTTTATTTGGATTAATATATTTTTAGTCAAATAATTACGTTAATTAAAAGAGTATTAATGGTAAAAATTTAACTTTAAGCACTTTAAAATTAGCTCAGCAATTTTAAAATAAGTTCAGTAATTTTTTTTTTTAATGTGTAAGAGATTTTGTTTTGTGTAATTTTTCTTGATATTTATTGGTTAAACTGTGGAAGTAAGTACATTAACATACCTTTTAATGACTTCTGCTATTTATTTGTTTTTTCTATATATAGAATATGAAAAAGTTGATTAAGAAAAGTATGATAATCAAAATGTGATATTTAGACGGAGAGATTCGCGATGAAGAATTATTTCCTACCTAGTACTTTTTATTAATATTATTTTCTTTTTTCATTTGATTTAATAGTTTTGCTTTATACGACGATTATACTTCTAACGCGGTATTTCCAGCGTCATGCATGGTAGATTTAATAATAATTTCACGTAACAGCTTGCAAATCGAATAATCAAAAAGCTCATAAAGTAGCTCATAGGGACATATGCATATATTCGTACGTAGTTTGTGTTAGGCATATAATAATAATAAATAAATAAATAAATAATAATCTTACAGCACTTTTTTTCTTTCTTTTTTTTTTTATGAAATCTGAGTTATGCGTTTATATTATAAATACGAACTAGCGGGCAGCATCACGGAATTCAATTTGAATAGAGGAAAATTCTTCCGTGACTAACGACGAGTGTCAACTGTCAGGATCATTAAGGAGACGTTTGATTGGAGGATTCAAACTATAATTTAAATTATGGTTCTTAATTCGTTACAGTATTTTCTCTCACAAAAAATACACGTAAATTAAAAATGGTTCTAATAATATAATTCTAATTCATGAACCAAACGCCTCCTTATTATTGTTTGAAGTTGTGTTAGGTTATAAAATAAAATCTCATTTATTTTATCAATTTATATTTTCAATTTTCAATTTTTATAGTTAAAATTTTTTAAAAAATGTTACATTTAATTTTTTATATTATAATTAAAAACTCTCAAAAAATATAATATCTTAATTTGAATTAAAAATTTAAATTCCTAAAGTGAACAAGATTTAAGAGTATAATATCATTTATTTATTATTATTATTATTATTATTATTATTATTATTATTATTATTACCTTGTTACGGGTTCCTGGGTTCTCAGCCCGTGGTAGTCCACATGCTGGGTCCAGCCTAGAAACCCTCTAAGCCCTACAGTTTTAGCTTGAAAAAACTACACAAATAACTACTCTTTTTCACAAACTTATTATTTATGCCATTGATAATTTGATATCACTCTTGTTTTTTTTTTTTTAGTTCTCTCTCTCTTTTTTTTTTTTCCTCAATCTCCATATCTTTCACTCTCTCTTGTCCCTCTATGATTCTCTCTCTCCCCTCTCTCTCCCTCGTCACTCTCTCTCATTGCTCTCTCTCTCTTCACCCCTATTTCTCTCTGTCAATCATTTTTTAGACATTTAATGTCAAATTTATCTTTTTTATTAATAAATTTGAAACTAAAATGATCTTAAAACACCAAAAAAGAATTTTTTTTTTTAAACGTCAAGATATTCATTTAATATTACCAAAAACACATGAATGTTTCTATATAACATATGGATATAAAATCTTTCCATTCAAAAATTTTTATTCCAATGTGTTTTCTCATAAAAAAATTTTGAGTTTATGTTCATACCTATCAAACGGCTGCTAAACAAACCAATAATTAAATAAATAAATGAACGACAATGAAACTCAAACGACAGAAAACTTGTTCAACACTGGGCAAAGGAGTGTGTGATTCGGTGGCGTCTGGTCTGGTTTATTGGGTTCCTCTGATAAATAAAGCAACAAAAAAATGTGTGAACCTCTCAAAAAGGCTTATCCTATTCCCCTCCCAACGTATATAAACACCCATTTGAAATATTTTTTTGGAAATTCTTCAGAGAGGTCGCCATGGGAAGCTTGAAGCTCCCACAGTCAATAAGCAGAAGCAATGGCGGGAACGCTCTCTTCCCACTTCCCACTTCGCCCTTATTACCGAAACCCACCTCCCCTCCTCACCAGCATCGCTCCTTCGCGCTTTGCAAAGGTACTTTCTTCTCTAACTCTCTTCTCATTTCTTTCCTCTAGCTTTTTTTTTTTATCAGCTTTCACCGATATTTGGTTCTCAAACCAAATACGCACCAAGAAACTATTGTCAATTTCTAACTTTTATGGTTGAAACTTGAATATGATTTCTTTTGATTTTCAACTTGCTAAGTATTTTGGATTTTCTCATTTTCAATGTGGGACTAACATCCAAACTCAGGAAAAAAACAAAACAAAACAAAAAAAAACAGAAATTTAACTTTCATGGTCGGTTTATGATTCTGTAAGAGCATTATCCCATTGTCCCATTGAATTCTGGTCTTTCCAATGGTTCACTGACCTCTTTGGCTTCAAGGAATTTTCAAAATTGACTACTTGTTCCTGTTCATTTTCTTTAACTTCATTTGTATGGTTTATAAGCTTTATTGAATTTGTTCTATGAAACATGGTTTTTTCTTTCCTACCCCTCCTTTCAGCTTTTTTGGGTTAACTAAACTGTTCTTAAATATTAGTGCTAGTTTACAAAGCTAAAGCTATTAGGAGGTGGGTACGAATTTTAGATAACAAACCCAAAACATATTAAAGATTTGACATGTGATTGATGACAATTGTGGAGTATATTTACAACTGCACTGATATTATGTTAGTTTATTAATCTATCCTAAAAGCATAAGTTGTTAGGAGTTGAGCCAATCATAGTTTTATATTCTAAATTAGATTTTTGGAAATGTACAGGCTTCATTACAGGAAAAACCATGAAGCTATTTACACCCAATATCTTGCCCTTCGGATCCCAAGTGTTGAAAGGAGAATGGGGCTTGCAGTTTAGCAGAAGAAGTACATCAGGTTGCTGTAGCTAATTGTGTACGATGTCTTTCTTGAACAGCTTTAGTTGTTACTTATTATGCTTTTACATTTTGTTTGCATAATCTACTTACTGCTTCACTCTTCAGCATCTGTACAGCCTGTGACAGAACAACTGAAGGTGGATGAGTCCAATGATCCCCTCGTGAGTGGTGATTCCATTCGCCGTCGGTTTCTTGATTTTTATGCCTCCCGTGGCCATAAGGTTCTTCCAAGTGCTTCTCTTGTACCGGATGATCCGACCGTTCTCTTGACAATTGCTGGAATGCTTCAATTCAAACCTATATTTCTTGGGAAGGTGACATAAAATCAGTTTTAAATGAAGTTTCTCAACATGTCTTGAGTTGTATTGTGTCGAAGTTTGATGTGGCTCTTCATGTTCAGGTTCCTAGACAAGTACCTCGAGCTACTACTGCACAAAGGTGCATACGTACAAACGATGTGGACAATGTAGGCCGAACAACACGGCATCAAACATTTTTTGAGATGCTTGGAAACTTCAGCTTTGGTGATTACTTCAAGAAGGAAGCAATTACATGGGCATGGGAACTTTCAACTGTAGAGTATGCTAGAACCATCATATCTTTAATGAATAACTAATTCAATAAATGTTTGTGTTTCTTGCATCATGATCTCATTTCTTGTGAACTCAATCATTATGTAAATAGTAAGACGAGAAGTTTATTGATGACCTTTCTTGAGAATATGATAAGTTCTTGTGTTACAGCTTCATTTTTTGGCAGTCAAACTTGCTTAAGTTGTTTATGTTCATAAATTGCTGCATTTTGTAGGGTCGTGCAGTTTTCTTGTCTGTTCATTTATTTTCTGGCCATGCAAGAAAACTATTTTCTGAGTCCCTTATTCACTTGCAGATATGGGTTACCAGCTGACAGATTATGGGTGAGTGTTTATGAAGATGATGATGAAGCTTTTGCAATCTGGCATGATGAGGTTAGCCCAACAAGAATCTTATCTGAGAGCAAAAAGAAACACGAATATTATCTTAATTGTATGTATATTAAACCTTGTATTTGATTTCATGTGCTTATGTGTGTCCATTCTTTCGCAGCCATAGTCATTACTTTTATTCTCTTGGCTCGGATCAATAATTGATACAGAATCTTGTTATATTCGATGCGCTTTCTAGAAGCATTTATTCTGCTCTCCTTTTAGTCTTAGATTTTTTTTCCCCTTTCGTGCCTTTTCTTCATCCAGTGCCAGCTGATGGAAAGAGACTTTCTTTGTCTCTGCAGCATGAAATACCTATTGTATAAATTTTGGTCTTGAACGGCATTAACTATTTGTCATACCTCGTGCCTGATTTTGGAAATGGGGAAGTATGTTAGCGGGACCAAAACTGGATGAGAACCATCTTATATTTAAGCAGACGAAGCTTTCGAAATTTAGTTCTAAGAGTAAAGTTTTAAAGCATGGCTTTTTCCTCAGGTGGGTGTACCTGTAGAGCGCATAAAGAGAATGGGTGAAGATGACAACTTTTGGACTAGTGGAGTAACTGGTCCGTGTGGTCCTTGTTCAGAGCTCTATTATGATTTCCACCCTGAGAGGGGATATGCAAATGTTGTAAGTGTTGAAGACAATCATTCTTCTACTTTGTCTTTCTTTCTCTTTAAATGTTTGACGAATTAAGTTTCAGGATTTGGGTGATGATTCGAGGTTTATAGAGTTCTACAATCTGGTTTTCATGCAATACAATAAAAAAGACGATGGTTCACTTGAGCCCTTAAAACAAAAGAACATAGATACTGGACTTGGCCTGGAGCGTATGGCTCGAATACTTCAGAAGGTATTGATTCCATTGGTATTTGGAAAATGTTATGATTTAATCTCCTTTGGTTGAATGATAAATAAAAAATTGTCTTTCGAGGGAGAACAAATGTGGCTCCAATTTAGAACTGCATGTGTATTTAGCAACATAGATATTGTCTCTTACAATCTAAAAACATTCTTCTGATTCCATTCATGCTTCTCCTGCAGGTTCCAAACAATTACGAGACTGACTTGATCTATCCAATTATAGAAAGGGCCGCAAAATTGGCAAATGTGTCATATGAGCTTGCTGATGATCGTTCAAGAATGAATCTTAAGGTACAGTATTATTCAAGAAATTTCCAGATATTAAAACCATCTTTCAACATATGCATCCTTTTTCTCAAAAAAAAAAAAAAACATTTTTCTCTCCGTTTGTTTTCAGATTTTAGGCGATCATTTGCGTGCAATTGTTTATCTCATATCAGATGGGGTTGCTCCATCAAATATTGGGAGAGGGTATGTAGTTCGGCGGCTCATTAGAAGGGCTGTTCGTACTGGCAGGTTGCTAGGTATATACGGTGATGGGAGGGGAAATCTTGAAGGAGCGTTTTTACCAGAAATTGCAGAAGAAGTAATAGAAATGAGCACCCATGTTGATGTGGATGTAAAGGGCAGAGCACCCCGCATTCTTGAAGAGTTGAAAAGGGAAGAACTTCGGTTTGTACAAACATTGGAGAGAGGAGAAAAGTTGCTTGACCAAATGTTGGCTGACGCATTAGTAAGTGCCCAAGAGAATAAAACAGCTCCTTGCTTATCTGGCAAAGATGCATTTCTCTTATATGATACTTACGGGTTTCCCGTGGAAATAACAACAGAAGTGGCCGAAGAAAATGGCGTAAGCATAGATATGGCTGGTTTTGATGTTGAAATGGAAAAGCAGAGACGACAATCTCAAGCTGCACATAATGCTGTTAAGCTTCAGGTTGAAAATAGTGCAGATGTCACAGAACGAGTTCCTGATACCGAGTTTCTTGGTTATGAAACTCTTTCTGCTCTAGCCATCGTGGAAAGCCTTCTGGTGAATGGAAAATCAGTGATTCAGGTTGCTGAAGGAAGTGACGTTGAGGTCCTGCTCAACAGAACTCCATTTTATGCGGAATCAGGTGGTCAAATTGGAGATAATGGTTATCTATATGTGACTGAAGGTGAAAGCCAACAGACTGCAGTAATCGAGATAAAAGATGTCCAAAAATCTCCAGGCAGCATTTTTGTGCATAAGGGTGTTATCAAAGAAGGCGTTTTAGAGGTTGGCAAAGAAGTAGAAGCATCTGTAGATGCAAATCTGCGGCAACGGGCAAAGGTACTGGCTGATAAGGAAGTTTAAGATGCAAATTACATACTACAATCAACTTATTTATAAGCTTGAAATGCTAACGAGGAACTTAAATGTGTAAATCTATTAAATGGTAGTCTCGTTGACTGTTTTTTTTAACCATGCGTGTTCTGGAAACTAGTCAAGTTTGAATATTGAACATCCATTGGGACTTTGCAGGTTCACCACACGGCTACTCATTTGCTACAATCTGCATTAAAGAGAGTTATAGGACAGGAAACATCCCAAGCAGGTTCATTAGTGGCTTTTGATCGTCTCAGATTTGATTTCAACTTCCATCGACCACTCCTCGACAGAGAGCTCATGGAAATTGAAAGGTTAATAAACGGATGGATCGGGGATGCAACGCTTCTTCAGACTAAAGTAATGCCTCTTGCTGATGCAAAAAGAGCAGGAGCTATTGCCATGTTTGGGGAAAAATATGGAGAGGAGGTTTGAATTTCTTTCAGCTTTAAAGACAATGAAACTCTTGCAAATTTTTCTACGTCACCTCTGTTCTAGTTTGAATAAAGTTCCTTCTATTAATACTTCATAAAGAATGAATATTAAGTGTCTAATGAGGACAATCAAGCTTAGTTTCATATTTATCTTTAGGAACAAGTTTTTCTTTGTCCAATAATAAAACTGCAATTATATCTATTTAGGACAAGAATCTTGATATTTATTCCAGGCTATGTGTTTCTTCTATACCAAACTTCAGAGTTCAGATCATATGTCCCCATAACCGCTTTCTGTGGTATTTGTGAAGACGCATCTTTCGACCGAAGAACTTTAGAGTGCTGTACCATTCAAATATATAACTGCATGATATTCATAAGCAAAACCTGACTCTGAATACTGTAGGTACGCGTTGTAGAGGTTCCAGGTGTCTCCATGGAACTTTGTGGTGGTACCCATGTTAGCAACACTGCCGAAATACGTGGCTTCAAAATAATCTCTGAACAGGGCATTGCATCTGGAGTCAGGCGTATAGAAGCTGTAGCAGGTGAAGCTTTCATTGAATATGTCAATTCCAGAGATTACCATATGAAACAGCTATGCTCCACTCTCAAAGTAAGTCTTACTTTGCGCTCTTGTTCAGTATTCTGTTTCATAAATTAAAGTATTTCCTCGTAAGCAGAGCAAGAATTTTCACTATTTTTTTGGTACCTTTGTGAAGGTGAAAGCTGAAGAAGTGACGACCAGAGTAGAAAATCTATTAGACGAGTTACGAACTGCCAGAAATGAGGTTTCTGCTTTGCAAGAAAAAGCAGCAGTTTACAAGGCCTCAATTTTAGCAAGCAAGGTGTTTTCAGTAGGAACTTCGAAGGAAATTAGGTACTTGCCTTTCCCCATCTATACGTAGTCACTGCTGTAGATGTACGACCGAATTTCAACATAAACCACTCCTTCCTGGAATAGAATTGTCTTCAGTTAATGTTCTTTTATTTTTTTGAAAGGTCTGGAACTCTTACGATGAAATGATAGCAAGCTAATGAATTGTGTGTAAACATCATAGACCAAGAAACAATTCGTGAGAATGTATCAGTTGAATCCTCACCATTACTCATGCTCATTATTTTAAGATATTGATCACTGGTTGATAAATGGTTTATCCTTGTTTGGTCGCATCAGTTTCATAGGAGCCTATAATTTCAAAATAACCAATAACTTTCCAATGAATTTGAGAAGAAACCCTGATTTAAATTCTCTGACTTTCTTGAAAAATCTTATGTTAGGGTCCTGGTCGAGAGCATGGAGGATACTGATGCCGATGCACTGAAAAGTGCAGCCGAGTATCTGATCAGTACACTTGAAGATCCAGCAGCTGTAGTACTGGGTTCATGTCCAGGTGAGGGAAAGGTCAGCTTAGTAGCTGCATTCACTCCGGGAGTTGTGGAGTTGGGAATACAAGCTGGCAAGTTCATAGGACCTGTTGCTAAGTTGTGTGGCGGGGGAGGTGGCGGCAGGCCGAACTTCGCTCAGGCAGGTGGAAGGAAGCCCGAAAACTTATCAAACGCACTCGAAAAGGCTCGATCAGAGCTCGTCTCAGTTCTCTCTGAAAAGGCAAGCTAATGCGTGGAAACTTTGAAGCTCGCAAGAACAACAATGCTTTTCTCTTGGAAGCTCCAAAATATTTTTCTTTATGGAAAAAAGGCGAAACTATACATATTTTTTCCCTTTATACAGAAATGGAAATAACTTGTGAGATTCTTGATTATCCAAGCTTACCAAGCTAATCCACCTGTTAAACTCCATCTTGTAAAAGCTTCTAGCTAGGTCCTACAGCATTTGAAACAACAATTTTGTGTAATGAATGGCATTAAATGTAATTGAACCCAAGCAGAGTTCCGGCCGGGGCATTGCAATTCCGGTTTGTGTTTCCGGCGGGTTACGCCGGGAAATGGATTTGGACGAAGCGTGTGTGCACGCGCTTCGGACTGGAAGCCTGGGGTCATATATGACTCGGGTGTTCAAAATTGATGATATTGCTCAAGGAGGTCGCTCTCCTTGTGATGATATAGCACTTGGAAATGAGCTATTGTGAGTACTCTAGAAGCTAGCATCTACTTAATCAGAGAAAGATAGATTTGATTTCTAATAACTAGATTACAATTTGTTTGTAGAATTAGGAAATAAATTTATAAAAAAAAAAAAAAAAAAAAAACGTTGGAATTGCAATTAGAATTATTGACTTTTTTTTTTTTCCCTTTGAACTCTTGTGCAATCTTGTAAATCTCTCGTATTGTCGGGATTGGCTTATACACAGGGAAAAAATAATAAATCATTTATAAATTTATAATTTATTTATTAAAATTGATTAATTATTAATTAATTATTAACTGATATCGAAGAATCTTCGAGTTAATAAACTAAAGTTTGAGATACTTATCATCTCCATAAACACAACTACACAAGTCATGGCCAGTGACTCAAGTTTAAGTTGTGACATCGTCACATTCATACTAAAATTCCAATTTATTTCCGCCATCCACTTTGGAAATTACTATTATCTCCCATCAACTCAAATCTATTTTGTTGCAAATCAAAACTTGATACGCTATCCGCCGGCTTTCTTTCTCATTTTCACCTCACCTTTAGTCATTTACACAAATTTCAACACCAAGAATAGTCAAGAACTTTGACTACACTCCAAATGCCGTCCAATAATATAATGTAATTTCTCAATTTTTCTCAAGCAGGTGACGCCATACTCACCAACTTGGCCACTACAATCCATTAATTAAACCATTATATATATATATACACACACACATATATATATATATATATACTCGCGGAAGCTTCCATTAATTATTTGAAAGCAAATTTGTTATTATATACACACATCGGAGTCAAGTCAACTCATCGGACTCATATTATCTTGTCAATTTTAGCGTCTAAAATTATGTTTAACTAATCACATTTGTAATGTTTAACTAATCACAACTGACGTGACGTTATTTGAAAATTTTAAAATACTTATGAACTGTTTTTTTTTTTTTATATATTTATGTTTTGAATAAATGATATGATAGAACATAATTTATTGGAATTTAAACACCATTTAAAACAATTTTCAAAAACACACCATTTAAAATATTGTACTAAAAAAATTAAATTTAAATTTTTATGAGAAAAATATTGTAATAATGTCTTAGAGTCGTGAAATTAACGCACTCTAAAAATTTAATAAGTGTATACGTTATACATCCACATCCTAAGTGAGAAAATCTGTTCTAAAAAAAAAAAAACTAATAAAAATAGACAGAGTCTTGCCGTGCCGATTCCGTGAATGCTGTTGGGTCAAAAATATTCAAAATTTCAAACCTCGATGAAGAAGGTTCACAATGTTTGAGCCAACCTTACCGAGAAATTCTGTCGAACATTACACAATCAAATACACTGTGAAGGCCAACAGAAGAACTACACATATTCTAAATATATAATACGGTTATATACACACATACACACACACACACACATATTACCAACCGCCACTTTCACCTTTTTTTCTACGATTCTCTCCGGCCATGGCTGATCGGAAAGAACAGGTCAAGCCCTTAGCACCAGCGTTTTACTTGTTCCGCAGCGACGAAGAAGACAACACCAACAACGACGACAACAAGAACAAAAGCTTCTTCGCTGATCGTCGGAGAAACTCGTGCGTCAAACGCTGCGGCTGCGCGTCGGCGATTCTGGTGATCGCCGCCGTCACGATGATGATTCTCGCCATCACCGTTTTCCACGTCAAAGGCCCGATCGTCAAGATGACCTCAGTCACCGTCGATCCCCTCCAGACCTACGCCAACGGAACGATCGACACCGACAAGAACGTCACGCTCGTCGCCGGCGTCTCAGTGAAGAACCCAAACGCGGCATCGTTCAGGTACGCGAACACGACGACGACGGTGTTCTACGGCGGAGCGGCGGTCGGCGAGGGGTGGAACGCGGCGGGGAAGGCCAAAGCGCGGCGGACGGTGAAGATGAATCTGACGGTCGAGATTTCGACGGCGAAGATGTTGGAATCGCCAGGGTTGCTGAAAGATTGGGGATCTGGAGAGTTGACGTTTGACAGTTACACGAGGATCGAGGGAAGAGTGAAGATTACGGATGTTGTGAAGAAGAAAGTTGTCGTTAAATTGAATTGTACAGTGTCGTACAACGTCTCTAGCAAGGGGATTGAACGACAGCATTGTAAACGACATGTTAGCCTCTAGGATATGCATTTTGCATGGTGGTCAACTGTTTTTTTTTTTTTTTTTTTTTTTTTTCCTCCCTTTTCATCTCTCGGTTGGTAAATTTTGTTCTTTATAAGTATTTCTCATTTCTGTGTATGTTTTTAGAACTCCTAGATTCGACGATGGTATAATCTGTAGGAACATATACTACAGATAGATATACCTTTTTTTTCTCTCACAATGTAATATATATAAAATGCTAAAGAATAGTCTTTTTGTATTTAAAGAGAATATATCAAGGAGAATCACGACACTTGATTGTTGATGATCACGTATCATAGATCTTTAGCGTTTTTTGTTTGGTTTTTCACAGAGAGTTTACTATTAAATTAAGAGCAGTTGGGAAATATGATTTTTCTTCTTTTTTTTTTTGGAAAAAAAAAGGAAAAAATGAGCTTAGAAAATATACTACTTGTGGTTGAAATGAACCTGAATAAACCCATGACTCTGTGAAATGCTTAATAACATATCAACAGTAGTAAAGTTAATCTCTCATGTATACTAATGTCTTTCTCGATGTACACAAGTAACAAATTGTTATTGATCCATTAATCTTAATTTAATTGTATAATCGATTTTTCATAATATTCGTACTTTCGACCCCAAAAACTGCTCACTACAACAAACACACATTTGATTAAAAAAGATTGTACTAAAATCTCATCAAGACATTTGATTTTATGATAGTCGATACTCATTTTTCTGGAAAGCCTTTTTTCAGGTCTAGACCTATTTCCGTCCCATAACGTGAAGGAAGTGCGATTATCCTCAATTAAACTACTTTTGGACAATTTTGAAAAGTAAAAAAGCTTCTTGAGAATTTTCTTGTGATTCTGAGTGTTAATGACTTCTCTCCATACTTAGTTCTCCTAATTCAACCTAGCACTACCTTAACTAAAATACCTATGATAGAGTGTCGAGCTGCATATCGTCAAGAAAACACACGATAAAAAATTGGCCATTGCCAAGATGATTAGGTCGACATTGGTACTGTTGGGAAAACACCACATGTAAAATTGGTCCAATATATTTTAAAAACTTAACTTGACTTAAAATATTAACGTATTAAGTCTTAAGTCTTTCCATGTATATAAACTATTTCACATCTTCATCCACTTTCCATGTGGCAACATACACATATACTTTTCTCAACAATCCCCCATCATGTTTGTGTTCACCGAGTTCTCCCTTGAACTAAAGTTTCTAGTAGTCGGTACATCCAAGCATCACACTCCAAATGGAAGCCAACTCGAGCATGAAAAAGAGAGCCAAAACCGTGTGAGTCCACCAAATGCTCCACCATCCGCACATGCAACAAAACCAACTCTCCACGGGGGCAACATGAGAACTGCAATTGAGTGTGATCGCTTAGCCCATACGAATCATCGGCTCTGATACCACTTGTTGGGGAGACTCCACATGTGAAACTAGCTCAACACACTTCGAGAGCTCAACTTGACCCAAAAGGTTAACCTATTAGGTCTTAGGTCCTTCTATATATATAAATCATTTCACATCTTGTTAGGACCATGAACTCAACCATAAGAGAATGGTGTTCCAATTCAAAAGGTTAACTCAGTGAGTGGAGTAACCTACTCCCTTATAAACTCATTATAGCTCTCATTTGTTACCAATGTGGGACTTTATTTGCACGTCTAACAATCTCCCTCCATTGGATACTCCATCGCACCTCCATTGCATTACATAGAGATCCCACCACCATGTGCTCTCCATCGTATATCTCTGCATGGTCTGCACAATAACCTCGGGGTCTCCACCGCGTCTTTAGCCTCGCGTTACCGTGGAGGGAAGGTCCACCTCAAGCGTTCATAGAATTTTTTCCACCATTGCGACCCAGGGCCCACACGTTCATTCGGCACATTGAATTCATCTTGTGCATACACTTGACAACATTTGGGTCTCAGCTTTGATACCACTTTTTGGGGAGACACCACATGTGAAATTGGCACAACACACTTCAGGAGCCCAACTTGACCCGAAAGGTTAACCTATTAAGTCTTTAATCTTTCCATTTATATAAATTATTTTATATTTTCATCTACTTTTCATGTAAGACAACATACGTGCCCTTTTCTCAGGTATATATAGACTAAAACATGGAAATGAAGTGCTATAAAAATAAAGTCAAGTGTTTTGCCATATGATGACGGGCATTTCTACCAACAAATCAAGTACTTTCAAGCATGAATATTTGTAAGTCTTCAAGCATTTTTGTTAGTTTAATGTCTTTTTTTGTATGCTTTTTATAGGAATTATAAATAAATGCGAACTTGGATGATTTTGCATGAAGAAAAGAATAATATTTGCCCAACTTGTGAATCAATGCCAAGAGGAGGCGAAAGAGGA
>NW_010368053.1:17609-33602 GCF_000414095.1 Morus notabilis | reverse complement strand
TCACATGATTTCCAAGAAAAGAAAAAAAATATTTTACCAACTCTTCATTTCATCATACATTCACTCTCAATCGAACCCAAAAAGAAATAAAAACCACAAAAATTTGAGAAATAAAGACCAGCATATTTTGGGTGATGAGCTATGACTATGATATGCCACCAAATCAAAATATCTTTTAGTGGAGTTGTATTAGAGGGAGGTAAGAAAGACAAAGCAACAAAAGAAAACAAAAAATGGAAAAATAATTATCAGGTAGTGATTGTATTAAGCCGGATGAACCATCCAGCCAGCTATTCTCAGCCATTATGGAGACGTTTGGTTCTTGGATTAGAATCATGATTCGAATCAGGGTACGAATCCCCTTACCAAACACACCATTAGATTCTATCCGAAGGTTATGATTCACCCAAGGGCTTGCTTTTTCTACAAGTCGCGTTTTACAACCCATCTCCGGTTAACATCCCACTTAATGATGGGAAAAAGACGACAAGTCGGTCCAAGATGAACTATTTCTCTCTTAAGTAGAGCAAAGTAAATGTCTGTTTGAGATAGTTTGTGTTTTTAAGTAGTAAAAAAAATATAAGTTAGAGCTTTTTAATTAGTATTTAGATAGTGTCTGAAAAAATATGTTTATATTTAAGAAGAGTTTTTAAATTTATTTAGAAAAAAAGTCAAAAATACTTCTTGTTATAAAAAGTAATGTAATAAAAGGATATGAATTAAATATTTAATTTGTTGTTCACAAATAAAAGATTAAAAATGTAAATAAAAAAACTTTTTCATAAGCACTTTTTTTATAAGCAATAAGGAGATAGCGTGTTCTAAAAGTACTTAAAAAAAATCAAAAACACTTTAAGATTGATTATCTAAACAGATTCAAAAGTGACTTTTAAATTAAATAAATTAAAAGTAATTTTTTTTAAGCCAATCCAAACGGGCCTTTAAACTTTATGGGGAATTGGTAGAAATTAGACGTCTTCTACCAACAATAAGTCTCTATGTTACCCTATATTATTCTTATTTTAAGCATTATAAATTATAAGTTATAAATAGATAGCACATAGTTTTTATTTAACAGAAAATCCTATTTATTCTAAATCTGATCTTATTTTATATATGTAAATAGGTAAATTTAGGTCAAAAATTTTTCGTTTGACTCTCTGTATTAGGCTCCATTTTCTAAGAGTTAATTACAAAATATCCCTCCGAACAATAACCGGTGTAACACTTTACCCTCTCAGTTTGAAACATAACATTCATTCCTTTAAAAAAAACGAGAAACATAACATCTATGTTCCCTCTAAAAAAAGAAATTTAACAAAAATAATCCTTTCATTAAAATTGTAACAAAAAATTGGTACCTAATACATACAATGCGAAGGTATTTTATATAGTCACCCTTTTAAAATGTAATATGAGTTTAAAATTTAATTTTATTAGAACATATTTAATATTTTGAACAATTAAAAATACGAAAGTTATAAGACAAAGATACAGATAGTGTAAGGGTTATAGGCACGTAACAAGCAAACATGTCTTAAAAAAACCTAGAAGGGTAAGAGTGTTGGTATTGCATCAATCCCGATAATTTAAGGCCATGTTCATTTCACCGATTCGAGTTTAGAATTCGAATTTTATTACAGTAAAAAGTTCTCAGAAGTAGTCACATCTAACTTTTTTACTACAGTAAAAAACTCTCACATAAAATCACATCTCAACTCGAATTAAAAACTCGAATCAGCGAACAAAACAGGATTCACAAACCATTCCTCAACAAGCCAGAAAGAAATAACACTGAGAAGTCAATACAAATACAGGAAATATGATGATGAAAAAGTGAACTACCCTGTTATTAACTCGATGGAAAGCAATTGTTGTGAAACATTCTATCAGTATCGATTGGAATCTTGCCCAAACATACCGTTCATCATATTAGTTTCTTGCCTAAATATACCGTTCATCATATTAGTTTTGGGATTAGAGATGTTACTCTAAAAAAAAATTATAAGAATCTCGTTGCATTATTTTTTTTTTTAAAAAAATACAAAAAAGAATTCCTTCTCTTGTGCTATTTTTTGGGAAAAAAAATCTCAAAACGCTTCATTTTATTTTGGACAATATACGTTTTATTTGAATTATTTCTTCATATATCATACGTAATTGAGATGCATATGGTGCAGTTTATTTAATCTGTAAGTTTTAAAAATGTTCTTCATGAATATTAAAAGTGGAGAAAGTTACGTTGTAATTGAACAGTTGCAGTGCAAAAAGTCACGTTGAAATTGAAGCATTGTTACGTTCTTTATATTAAAAGTTGCATCGTTGTTTGATTAAATCCATCCGTACCAAAAATACAGTAACTTAAGTGGACCAAACATATGGAAAATTACCTACTTGCCCCTCAAAACAATACAATTTTACAACACTACCAAGTCAAATAACCATGCCAACTTGTTACAACCGGTTGCAAACTTTAAAAAAATAATTAAAAACTCATTAACATTCAATTACACCCATCAGTTATGCACCCTAACAGCCCACCAAATTTTTAATCATTTGCCATGTAAGAAGGGCTGAACTGTCCATCCGGCTGGACGGAATCAAATTACTATAATTATATATAACGTATGGTAACGTAATTTCTTGTATTAAAAGTTTCAGAGACCGTGTCCAAAAGAGAGGGACACTTTATCAGCAGAAATCCTGGGATAGTGTTGGTGACAAAAAGTGAGTGTTGTTTTGTTTCTCTTATTGCAATGCATGATTGATTTAGAATAGATAGTCCAACTTCCTATACAAAAAGAATGCCCGACTTGGATAGCAATTCCATTTGCTTTATAAAAATATAACTGAATTCAAACAATTAACCAAATCACGTAACGTTACGGGTCTGTTTGGTTCACGCGTTTAAATCAGTAATTCTAATTCATTTAGCGCGAATTTTGTGTGAGAAATAATTTTTAAACTCAAATTTTTTATGAGATAAAAAACACTATAATAAAATTAAAATCAAGAGTTTAAATACATTTCCTAAACACCCTCTACATAATTCATGTGAAGAAAAAACGAAAAGGAATATGAAGATTTCTACTATAGAAATTGAAAAAACAAACTGCACGTTTTTATTTTTCAACTATAAAATCTATATAAGAAATTATTTGTTTTAAATATTTTTTATTTTGGTGTAATTTTAATCAATTTTAATGATTAAAAGTGTACACTACTAATAGAAGTTCTTATACATTATATATATTTGGGAGAAAGAGGAAAATATGTCAAGACTTGAGATGAATTAAAATTAATAGGTCAATAGTTTACATAAGTTAATAAATATGCCAAATTACTGTTTTCGTCCATAACTTGTCTGGTTATGAACCATAACTTGACAAGTTATTGTCCATAATTCACGATTTTTGTCCATAATTTGTCCGGTTATGAACCATAACTTGATAAATTTATTCATAATTTATCTAATTATGAACCATAACTTAACAAATTATGACTTATTAATTTCTATAACTAAAAATTAACTTATATACTTTTTTTAAATTTTTTATATTAACCTATTTTCTACTATTTCCCAATATGTTTATTGAGACAGAAAAGAAAGAGAGACAATATTACATAAAATGACAAAAAGAAAATACTATTGGAGTTCAAACATAAGAGAATAGACACGGGTAAAGGTTGCCTAGTGCAGCCTGCAGACTGCAGTCCACTAGTCACCAATTTAAATGGGCCTGGGCATAATCAATTAACCCGTGACTTGGGTTTTTATTTTTTATTTTCTCTCTTTTCTTTTAGACAACTTTATTTTTCTTTTTCTTCTTTCTCTCTTTACCATTGCGATTAAGATGTAAACACATTAGAAAATAGCAGCACTTTAGACAGAAAGTCCAATGCACTATGCCTCGTAAGCATAAATACAAGCACAATTTCGTTAAAAGTAACCACTACAAGAGCCTCTAATCTCTAGACTCATAGCCCATCTTTTTTTTTTTTTTTTTTTTTTGCTTGAAAGTGAACTCATAGCAAAAATCGCAATAAAATCTTCACACCCTTTTTTCAGTTTTGCTTAATTTTTAGTTCTGTATAAAATAGAGTGCATTTCCAGGTGCCACTAATGTCATTATTCATGTGTGAGAGAATGACTCATCCTACTTAACATTTTTGTCTTTAGGCTCCTATACTTTGCTATTTTTTATTTAGCTTAAGCTTTCATTTGGCAATAATTATGAACTTTATTGACCCCATAATTGAGCTACCAGAAAAAAGAGAAATTTGCTAATTTATGATCTTCTTAGTCAAAAGGAAGTTGGATCATTGGGACCACGTGTACATAAATCTAGGATTATCTCGTAGTTAGAGACCTCTACATGAGTTAAGCTCCTACTTCTCTATTAATTAATAATTGTATTCCTAGCATGCATTTGTGTATTTGTGACTTGAACGTGATTTTAGTAATGGAATTGGAATGGAGGAAGGTAAATCAACACAGAAACGAGAGCCAATTCTCCAAATCATCCTTGGTTACAAAAATTCTGCTAATATCTACTCAGTCGTTTGCACATACATGTATTATCCCACTATTTAGAAATCCAAAACTAGTCACTTTTCACTTCCTTTTGTTCTGTGTATCCGAATGTCACCATTTCTCAACTCCTATGGTGCATGAATTGAGCGAGTTTCTTCTTATGGGAAATATGCAAAACCACTCTTCAAACATGCAACCTCTTTTTACAGAGTATTGTCCCTTTAAAATAAATACGCAAAGATCGAGAGTTTTTTCAGTAGAATCAGAAAAAATAAATCACCGGCAATTCTCTACTTTTAGTATTCAGATTTGTATTGAAAAATGTCTAAACTGCATATCTTTTTAATTTAATGTGATTTTAACTAAATTTGACGATTAGAAACCGGTAATGTCTTACCAGAGAGAAAGATCCTGTAAAGATAGCTGGATGAAGATTTGGTGGCTTGAGCATTTTGCATTACCAAACCACTTCCTAGTTCTAACTTTTTATGGACATGTCTGAAAGTGCCGGTAAATACAGAGGATATACTCGAAAGTAACTGCAAAGGATCTCTCTTTCAGCGGATGATGTTTTTATCGAGATATGAAAATTGGTTCAAATCAAATGTACATGAATATGGTTCAACAATTCAAACTTCATTTTTCTTAAAAGATCAAAGATGTCAAAAGTAAGTGTTTCTGTTCATGTCTTTAAATTCTCGATGTAATAATGTCATTCCTTATATCATCTTTTCTTGGTAATTTAATCTCTTTAAATGAGTATTTACTCCCAAATTCCAGGCTTTTTCTTGTAGTGATTATGTAATTACGGGGTCTATATTTCCATTATTTAAAGTCCATATTCGCTTTGATGGTGTTACAAAAATATAAAATAAAATCACATGGCTTAGAATGGAAGAGTGCAACTAATACTTAATATTCTATTGCAAGTCAAATTTATTCACACGTTATGCAATATAAAAAATAAAATTCAAAAATTCTGTTTAAATATCAATTTTAAATTATAAAAGAACAATGTGTGTTGTCAGTAAAGAGCCTTCATAAGAATGGAAACACATAATGAAAAGAGATTAAAACTACTTCTCCATATTTATTTTTTCTCTTTTATTGTTTTTTATTTTTAATATTAACTCTTTTATAAACTAAAACAGAGGGGAACCGTAGAAAGAAACAAAGGTTATCATTTGTGATTTTGTGGTTCACGATTCCATTTAAATCTCATAATGTTGTGTTTATAAAAGAATAAACAAGCACCATGTAAAGTTGTGAAGGAAGCCGGCCGATTTAAAAGGAAAAAAAAACATATTTATAATGTAATATATCCTTATTTATCAAAATCCAAACCAAATAACTAAGTGGCAGTTAAATGAGACTAAAAATAGCCATGTGGCGAAACTTGCATAAATCTGGGACACGCGGTATGTTAACACACACATAGAATATAACAAATTTACTAATTCACATGTGAAGTAGACGGTGACTACTAGGGAAAGAAAATGTCAAATGATGTTCCAACAAATGAGTTTTATGAAAATTTTATCCTTGGAAGATGTGATATTTCTGTTTTGCATTAAACTATTCATTCGGTGGAATTGGACTTATTACCTTGTAAGCATCTAGTTTTATATAACAAAATAAGACAGATATATGGAATCCTAGAGAATCCTCTAGTAAAGGCCAAACTAGGAAAAGGGAAGGGGAAAAGTTAAACTCGGTGAGAAAAAAATGAAAGTGTTCACTGTTCTACAAAAAGAAAATGACCATTTAAAAAAATATATATATTTATCAAGACGGCATCTTTTTAAATTGGTAGAATTCAGATTTTCATCTAGTTATTAAATTATCATATTTTTCTTAGTCCGTAATTTCTTTCTGAATAGACAATAACAAGATGAACATAAGAAGGATAATTAAAGTATGCTTTTAAGAAGACATTACGGTGTACTTCCTCAGTTAATTTATATCATTCTGTTATTTGATGGTTTAAAATTGTGTCATAAACAAATAGATATAACGCATTATTGATCTTTAACTTTCTAAGTAGCCAATGACAAGATGAACATATGTAGGATGATTAGAGTATGCTTTTAAGAAGAAATCACGATGTACTTCCTGAGCCAATTGTATTACCTCACCAATAATAAATTGGCATTATTTGTAGTCCTGTAATGCGCCATGCTACTCCTGCTTTAAATAATACCGAGAAAATTATTAAATTTATTCTTAAAGTGTATGAGTCGAAATTTTTATTAATTTCTCTTGATTAATTATTTTTTAATTAATATAGTTAGTTAATTAAAAATAATATTTAATTAAAACTGAAAAATAAAAATTCAGATCCACAAATTCTAAAAAGTATTTATCTCTTTCCCCGCTACCATATACTAAAAAGCAGTGCAATTCGCGTGAATTTTCATTTATTGAGAACAAAGTTGCAAATTGTTCATTTACTCCCAAGTGTAGCACATACGTCATCATTACTGAACAAAACCAACTTCTCTTTATTAAATTGGGGAAAAGGCTACGGCGTTCAAATTCATTTCACTTACCAAACGTAAATAACGAAGGCAATAGTTTAGCTATTGTGGGGACGGATTGATAATAACAGCTTTCAAAGAGATGTTATTTCAATGTTACAAATATAACTCAGTTCCATCCACTGAAGGTGACAACATTGAGATTTTTATATATGTTCCCACAACTTTAGTTCAACCAATGTTTGGTTTGTGCACACTGTTAATTTAGGGCCTGTTTAGTTTACTGATTCGATTTTTTAATTCGAGTTGAAATGTGATTTTATGTGATAATTTTTTTACTGTAGTAAAAAAATTAAATGTGACTGTTTTTTAGAGCTTTTCACTGTAATAAAACTCAAATTTTAAACTCGAATCGGTAAAATGAACAAAACCTTAATATTTTTAACTTTTGCCAAGATTACTCATTTTCAGAAAATTAGGCGAGATCGCACACAAGTTGGGACGAGTAATGAGTAGTCATTTTGGCACAAGGTATTTCATTGACAAAGTTCTATGAGTAGATAAATACTGATGTTTTAGGCTCGTTTCATGGTGCGTTTTCGAGTCTAATACACTTTACCAATATTGTTTCGTAAACATATCTGTTTATTTTGCATTTACAACATTTAAAGTCGCAAGTACGTTAATTTTATAAAACAACACTAAACCCTTACGAATTTTGAAGTATATTGTTGTAGTTTATTATCAGTCACCGTTTGTATTCACTATTTAATATGTAAACATTTGTATTTATTATTTAACTAGTAAACTCAATTGACATAATGTATGGTCCGTTTAGTTCGCTGATTCGAGTTGAGATGTGATTTCATGTGAGAGCTTTTTACTGTAGTAAAAAAGTTAGATGTGATTGCTTATAAGAGCTTTTTACTGTAAAAAAACTCAAATTCTAAACTCGAATCAGTGAGAAATGAACGGCCGTATTATTTTTAAAAGAAAATGAGATAATAAACAGTAAACGCATGATTGAAAGAGCGATGTAGCATTACTCTTTACCATGTGTATGGGATTCTGACCTTTTCCAGCGAAAGAAAGAAACTGTGTTAAAAGATTCTGATAATTGACCAAGAAACGACAAGAGGGCGAGCAGGGCAGCAGGCAGCGAGCGGCACAGAGCAAACAAATGGAGCAGCGGCTTTGTAGGACCAAGCCACTGCCACAAGCAGACAAATTGAATCTCCTGCGCCTGCGTTAAAATGTTAATTTTGCACAACCATACAAATTGGCTGCAACAACATCAACCCAAAACCCAAAACTCAAAAACCAAAACCCAAAAACCAAAAATCAAAACGTACACGAATTCCAATATCCACTATAAGACTGATTTTGATTGGACTATATAAAATTAAAAAAAAACCTCCTCATGACCAGGACTCATATTTTGGACTCTCTTTGCGCGCTTGTGTGTGTGTGTGTGTGAGTTTTAGGCGTGCAAATATTCCCACTCTCATCTCTAATCAGACTTTTCTTTTGGGTCTTTAACTCCCCCTGTCTCCTCTCTCTCTCTCTCTCTCTCTCTCTCCTCCTTTAAGAAAAAGAAAAATCCTTTTTTAACTGTTTTGGTCTTAACTTTTCCCTCTTTCTCTGACCAACTTAAAAAAAGCAAATTCTAAGCCTTGACTCGGGCACCCATAATCCTAACCCAATAAACAAATCTAACCCACTTGGATTAAGCTAAAACCTATTTTCTGAGTTTAACGTTTTATGCAAAGAAATCAATCAATCAGTCTAATGTGGCCTAATTGTTTTGATAAAAATCTAATCTTTGGCCTACAAATATCTCAAATAATAATAGAAATAGTAATAATTGTTATAATAATAATTGGGAGAGTAGAAAATTATAACATTTCTGGGTTGTCATGAATAATTCGAAGGTACTACTGATTTTACAAAGTAATAGACACAGAGATCTGGTTCTTCTTCTTCTTCTTTCACTTTCACATAAAAAGTGGATCTTTACAATGGCAGCAAAGAGATAGGGAAGCTTCATTGCTACTCATTAGTCATCATAACTGAACAACCCTTTTGAAAGATTTATCTGAATTTACATAAGGGAGAGATTGACTAATTATAAATAAATATACATAACATATATTTAAAATAAACTCATTATCTCCCCTTTTTTTTTTTCACTTTTCGGTCTGATTTTGAGAAATGAGTTTCCCTTTTTCCATGTAGAAACAAAACCAATCACGACCGTTGATCAAACTTTAGCCGCTTCTGATGATTTTCTTGAAGGATCGCTTACAGACCGTGACAACAAAGAAGCCTCCGAATCTACAAAAAATAAAAATAAAATAATAAATAATAATATATCTTGTTATCAAATAAAAACTTAGCGAAAATAACTAATAATTATTACTGATAATTATAAATTAAGTAATTACCTCTGATGGCGTTGAAAGATCTCTTGCAATGCAAAATGGCGCTTTGAATACCGTCCTGCTGCTGCAAAAGCGAGTCGTCTCGTCTCCTAGATGACGCCGTTTCCGGCGGCGTCACCGCAACAGCCGCCGGCCCCGCTGCCGAAGCCGACCGGCTCTTCCCCAAGTGCTTGCGGACCACTCTGAGTCCGGCCGGCAAGTTTACCTGCTTCAAGCTCTTCGCATTACTGCTCGCCGGAGCTTCAGAAACCACCTCCGGCTCCGAACTCTTCTCCGCCGTATCCGCCGGCGCCCGCGACGGAGATTTAGAAAGAGAGGCTTTGAGGCTGAGGTGGCCGGATAATCTGAGCTTCTCGCCGTACCGCCGCGAGACGCGAACGTAGAGAGGCTTCACCATTTTCAAATACCTCTGCATTACTTCCTTGGCGAAACGTTTCTCGTCCGAAGACGAAGAGGAAGAGGAGGAAGAATCGTTGTCGGAGCTCTGCTTCGAAGAAACTCTTGAACTATTGTCTCTGGTGAAGAGAGAGACAATCGGGACTTCTTCGACTTTGAACTTGACGGTGAAGAACTTCCCAGCTTGCTGTTGCTTTCGCTTTTTCGGCTGCTCTTCTTTAGAAGAAGATCCGGCAGTGGCTGCAGATTCTGGTTTCTCGGTGGAGGTACTAACACTACTGTTCGCCTTGGATTTCTTCAGCCCTAACATGAAGACACGAAACTTTGTGGCCGATTTAAGAAGCGAAACGGGAAACTGCATTACTGGCTTTGAGTTTGGTTGATCTTGATCAGAAGGAAAACTCTCGATCGGAACAAGCTTTCCCTTGAAGAAGAGATCGTCGGAAGGAGACAGAGACAGGTTTGGAATATTATCAGTACCGTCCGTACGGTCATTATTGCTGGAGCCGGAGGAGAGAGTGAATTTGAACTCGCTCTCCTCATCCTCATCTTCTTCCTCTTCTTCTTCGTCGCATTTTTGGGCTTCTTCAACTTGTTCTTCTACGCCGTCTTCGTCTTCTTCATCGTCGTCGTTGACAGAGAACTCCAAATCGAAGAAGGGGCCGTCGTCGTCGTTGCCGTTTTCTTCGTTGTTGTCGTCGTCGGCGACTCCGTTAGAAGTAATGGGTTTCGAATTCTTAGAAGCAGAAACGCCGATATTATGATCTCCGACTACTCCTCCGTCGCCGCCGCCGCCGCTGCCGCCTCTCCAGTATTTGAGCAGGCTGAAAGCTTCCATTGTTGGGAGAGCCAGTATAGAATACAAGAAGAAAAACTAAGACAAGCTTAGTGAGAGAGACTAGAGAGAGAGAGAGATGGGTTAAAGAAGGAGAGGAAAAGGCAGTGTTTATATGAAGAGGGTTAAAGGCGAGAGCTTTAACCGGGGAAGAAGGAGAGAGGGTTTGATTTTGGAAAGAAAACTTATTTTGGGTGTGGTGGGATACGTGGGTTGCAGAGAGTCATGTGAGACCAGTCCTCGCGTCAGAGAATAGAGAGAGAGAGGAATACGAACGCCGGACCGGTTCATTTTATGGATTTGAAATAGAATTTAAGGGTTTGTTCGGTTATATTTTTAAATTATGAGAGTTAAATTTAAATTATAATTTGAGTTTATATTTAAATGTGTATATTTGAGTTGTGATTTTAATTAAAAATTTATTTTAGTTTGTGTTTGAGTGAACCAAAATTTAAATTTAAATTTATATAATATTTTAATAAAAACTCAATAATAATGAAAAATTTTAATATGGTATATAGGTGAGGTTTAATTCGCATCTTCATTGTAAACGTATAAAAAAAAGTATTTCAATCATAATTAAAATGAAAAAGTTATGACGTTTTTAAGAATATAAAAAATATATTTATTAACTTGAGTTTGAGTTTAAGAACTTGAGTTCAAGGAAAAATTTGAACTAAGATTTTAGCCTCAAACTCGAGTTCAAACTCAAATTTTACAAACGAACATGAACTTGAATTCAAAATTTTTTTGAGTTTTACTCGAAAAGAACAAACCATAAGTTTTACTATAATAAAAAACTCTCATAATCTGTTTAATTTGCTGATTTAAGTTTTAAATTTAAATTGAATTGTAATTTTTATGTGAAAAATTTTTACTGTAGTAAAAAAATTAAATGTGATTATTTTTAAAAAAATTTTATTATAATAAAATTTAAATTTTAAACTCGAATAAAAAAAATTTTAAAAATAATTATATCTAAATTTTTTTTATTATAATAAAAAATTCTCATATAAAATTATATTTTAATTTAAGGTAAAAATTCGAATCTAACCGACTAAACAGTCCGAATATTAGTCCAATACTACTTGCTATTTGCTACTGAATGGTAGGAAGTACGTACGATAGCCGTGCACCTTCTTTTGAACTGGATGGTGGGTTTGTATTTCGTGTGTTTGGGAGTTGCGTATTGCGTTGTGCTCCCTAATAAGACAAGTTAAGAGCCAATTTTCGTCCACGTTCACGAGTGTGATTGACCTCAATAGTAAGTTGGGTATATTTTCTTACTTTGCTTTTATTAAAAGGATAATAGCTACGTTGTGATATTTTAATTTTTAAGGGTCTATTTAAAAGATATATAAAATTATATTGTTTTTATTATAACGTGTGAAATTTAAATTTTTTATAAGAATAAAATACTGTAACAGAATTAATAATTTGAGTTTGAGTATATGAAATAAACGAGTCTTAAATATTTAATTTAGGCATATTTAGTATCTGAACTTTCATTTTTTAACTGTTTTAGTCATTACAGTAAAATCGACGAACAATTCTTAAAATTTACCAAAAAAATAAACAAGTGTTTATCGCATAATAATCTAAAATTTTACAAAAAGATTTATGTAATATGCAAAATTTTCTCGTTATTACTATTAAAACCTATTAAAAATTGTAATATTTTGCACATACTAGCTATTTATGTAAAATTTTCTACTATTATGCGAAAATGATATGATTGTCTACACTAATTTCAGAAATCATCAGTCAATTTTACTGTTAAGAATCAAAACTGTCAACAAATAAAAGTTCAGTGACTAATACATTTAAATTAAAAATTTAGGTACTAAAATGTCACAATACTCAAAATTAAGAGACTAACACAACTATTAATCCTAATAAGGAAAAAAATCACAAGAATGTTTGCCGAATACCATACAACATATCCTACCCATCACACGAATAGCACATCACCCATCCCTATTAAGTATGTTATAAAGATACTCCGTTACTGCTAAGTTATACTCAGCGGTCTTATAATATGTATTTAGAAAGGTTTTATGACTTGGGGGACCAACATAATGTCATAATCCGACCCTTATTTTCTTCGTAGAACTCATAAGTCGGCCTAAATAATCTCTTTTGACAACATTAATCATGACAGATGTTATTCCCACGTAACAAAAATATTTTTGTGTGATTCGTTGTTTATTCAATTAAATATTGACGTCTTATTAAATTACTTATGTATTTTTAATATATATATAGTACATTGTTGGGTGAAAATCTGCTTAAGATTCCTAACAAATACTACACACTTGATTTTTTTTTTATCTTTGTCCTCATGTGAAGTTTTAAATCCTACAAGCAAAAGACATGCCTAAGACACCTAAAAAGCGCTCAAAGATTGAACACACGTTCTGATTTAAGGAGACGTTTGATTCATAGATTAGAATTATTTTTGATTTACGTGTATTTTTTTGAGAAAAAACACTATAACGAATCATAAATCATGATTCAAATTATGGTATGAATCCTCCTACTAAACGTCTCATAAGAGATTCTCATGAAATATCCAATAAATCAATGTTAAGAATTCTAAGTGACGTAGGACAAAAAAAAAATTCAAAATCAAGAAAAGAAAGATAGTTTTTTGGGAGAGAAAGAATTCCATTGAAAAATATCTTTCCAATTTCAGGATTTGATAATTATTTTGATAAAATCAAATTTCAAGAACTATATTTAATTTAGTTTAGTATGGCAATGCACCAAACCCCGTAATTTTCGTTAATTCGAATTTTGTTATAGTAAAAAATTCTCATAAATAGTCACATTTAATTTTTTTATTACAATAAAAAATTCTCACACAATATCACATTTCAACTCGAATTAACGAACTGAACGGGCTAATATAAAATATTATGATAAAAAATTAAATTTAAATTTTTGTAAATTTAAATCGTGATACAACGAGCAAGGTCTTCTGTCTTGGAGTGAAATTTCCTAGAAGAGAGGAGAAAAGGCAAAGGAGGAATAAAATAAGGGTAAAAAAGAAAGCCTCATCTTCTCAGCTTTGAAGCCAATAGGCTTTTGGGTCTGTGATTGGGACTGACCACTGATTCACTCCCCACATTTACTTTTGGCACACAAAAGTAACAGTGCACCACAGTACTCTCTCTCTCTCTCTCTCTCTCTCTCTCTCTCTCCAAACTGAGTAAACCCAAAACCCCTCTATTTTAGCCTAATTTCCTTATATGTGTCACGTGGCGCACATGCAAGTTGGTCTTTTATGGCCTGTGGGGGGGACCTACTAAAACACGGAGCTTCTTCCTCAATTTAAACAAAAAATAATAATAAAATAAAGCTTTGACCTCTAAAATCCCAAAGTTCAACGCCAGCTTCGCCCAATCTGGACCGTTCATCAACCTTCACAAAAGGTCCACACATGAGAAATGAAGACCCACTGAACTCAAACGGAAGAGCCCTTCATCAAATCCAAATGATTTTCTCTTTGGATAGCAACCGTTCGATATGTGGACCATTCTCGTGAATTCTACGATCGTAGATTTTCGAGAGGACTTGTTGTTCATAAAGGGTCCCACAAAAGCGACATCGCAACTTCTCCATTATCTTAAATAAATGTGATTTAATCACACGTGGGACCAGATCTATAAAACTCTGAAAATGTCGAAGGTGTCATCGTTTGTATTAATATCAAAGGTACTGAGAGTGATATAAAATTTGCATGCAATCTTTGATCTGTAAACGTATTTTTGTTGAGACACGATAGGGTCTATAAGTTGACAATTGTGGCTGCATGTCTGACTTTTGTTCCTTAGCGGTTCCATATATATAATCTGTTTAGCATTAATAAGCTTCGTTGATTTTCTCATCAAAGAAGAAAAATAGAAAACAGAAGTTTCACGATTTTCTTCCGAGCCAAACAACCAAACTTTATCAAAGTGGTCGTTTCACTTTCAGAATGTTTCTTAGCTCTTTTCACGTGGGGCACTAGATGAACAATTTTAAGAGCATTTTAATAGGGCCAAACATGCCCTATGAAATGACATAAATATAAGTTATTATAAGATTTTGGAAATAAATGTGGGACGAATTTTTTTCAACAGTTCTTTGAAATTTTGGAGGTCGGTGGATAGGAGTTATTGGCACGTTGCAATTCTGTTAATTAAATGACGTCCTAATAAAAATGAGAGAAAAAAAGGGACTGGATTTAATAACAAAACACTCATTATGTTAATACAAATTAAACGATTTGAGAAAGAATTTCGGAAGAAGAAAATAACACCAAAAAAAAATAAAAAAAATAAATTCATTGTTGTTTTGATGGCGTGTTTGTCTTCTTTTATAGTGTTAGATTGTGTTCTATAAAAGATGATAAGAGTTACCGCATCGCAAAGATATATAGGAAACAATATTTTAACATGCAGTACTATTCGTGACAGATAATTAATTCACCTTGATTTAATTAGAATATAATGTGGGAAAATTATTCATAAGGTATTTTATGTGTATCTTTAGTCAAAAAGAAAAAAAAAAAAAAGTGTTTCAATAACAAGCATGCTAAATGAACAATGTATGCCACGCCTTTTAAGTAATAAATCGAAAAAAGTTTCCCCTTGTTCTTTCCCATATCGCTTCGTATATGATGTCTTTTTAATAATTGCATTGGTTACGAGTTTGACGAGCACAATCCGCTAATGAAAACGCAAAGTGATCTATAGAAAATTCCAATACATGTCTTTTTTATATAGGAAAATGTCGGGTAATTTCATAAAACTACAAAGAAAATCTCAAAATCATGATGGTAATAATCACAGCTTTGCCCTTTGGCCTTTTTTTTTTTTTTTTTTTGGCACCACTTGACGTTTTCTTTTTGAAGGATAAGCCATAAAGTTTGGCCCCAGTCATTCTTTCCTCTCCTTTTTCCCTCATTTGTTTTGGATAACAAGGAGATCAGTCCCTTCTCTATACGTCCAAGTACTTAATATGATACCAAAAGAAAATTAATTATTTTGATCCAAAGTTTTACATATGATTCTAAAAAAAAAAAAAAAAAAAACAACGTTGTTTCATTTAAAAACAAATAGAAAACTAGCTATAGTCAATTTATACATGAAATAATGACAACTTTGCCATACCACTCATGGCTTTGTTTGGAAACACAGATAAATTGATAATAGTTAAGGGCCTACCTTCTAAAAAGGGGTCAAGGAGAAGCATTGACAGTCCCACCTATGATTTTAGAATATGATTGTTCCACACATTAGTGTTTGTGTGATATTTGTGTAGGGA
>NW_010368053.1:0-17589 GCF_000414095.1 Morus notabilis | reverse complement strand
CCAAAAAAAGTGACATTAAAAAATTTCAGACCCTTTTGGGTGGGGGTTTAAAAAAAAAAAAAAAAAAAAAAAAAGGTGCCTTATAACTCATTTGTGTCACCTTTTAAGCTACTATCTTCTTTCTTCTTTCCTCTCAACTTTTTCCACAATTCTTTGGGCTGAGGGGAGAAATGAGGGCTTTTGTTGTGGACCCCATTTGCTTGAATAATCGTTTTAAGGTCCACTAAGTAGGCTAAAATCCACATCTCTTTGAGAAAAGAGAAAATCATACAAGTACCATTATGTCTTTCCCTGGTCCCAGAATCTCAGTGGCACAAAATGTGGGGCAGGGTACTCCAAAATCAGAGGGTGATTTGGATTGGAATATAAGAAGATTGGATCTATTTGTAAAAATTAAGGGGACGTTTGGTTGGAAGATTCGTATCATAATTTGAATCATAGTTTATAATTTACTACAATATTTTTTCTCATAAAAAATACACGTAAACTAAAAATAATTTTAAATTATAATTTTGAATCCATAAACTAAACTTCCAATAAATAATATGTCTACTGAAAGTAGTAATGTATTGGAGATTGAACGGATTGCAGAAAAAGTACATTTTGGTTGAGGACAATTTTTAAAATACCCCTAAAAATTGATTCCACTCATATTTTTATCCCTTAACATTAACTTATATATTTTTACTTTTTAAATTAAAATTAGTCAAGAGGTAAATTTTTATAAAAGGGGTACTTTTAATAAATCATGTAATTTGTAGAATCTGTTATTTTCTCTTTAGGGTTTATATACATGAAAATTGGGAGGGCTTCTGAAATAAATCACTTTCACGGCTCGTGTGAGCACTGACAGAGACAAGGGGAAGGGGGGTTAGTTTTTTTTTTTTTTTTTTTAAATATAGTAGGTATGTGTATAATTAAATTAGACCCCTTCTTAAATTAATAGTTCTCTACATTTTATTGGGTTAGCTATTTAGATTTTAAAAAATAAAATATTTAATTTTATTAAGTCCATAAATATTAGTATAATCTTGATTAAAAAAAAAAATTGGTCCCTATCAATAAATTCTGGTTTTGTCACTGCATGTGAGTTTCTAAAGAAAAATACTTAAGGACACCATCGGTGCTAAGAACCATCACTAATAGAATGTGGAGTTTTACTTGTGAGTCTTCTCGTCACGAGATCCACCTTCTATTAGTGGATGGTGTTAAGCAACATCAATGCCATATAACATTGTTTGTTTTCAAGGGATAAACAATCAAATAAAATCAACATTCCAAAGACTATTCACCTGAGAAAGCGCCCATCCTAGCATGTCAATGTCTTATGTTCGAGAAAAGAAATATAAGAATATATTCAGATAAGTTTATAAGAGATCAACTATTTTTACATAACATATGAATTGTTTACGAAATAAATTGTTTATACATTACGCATCACCTATCAAATGAAACTGACTCAAACTGAAAACCTTAACAAGGAAAACAAATAAAGTCATGTCATGCTCTCTTATGTTAGTGGGGGGCCACTCGCATTTTTAAAATTTTACGTCTAACTTTTACATGAAATTTTGATTGTGCATCTATTTCGTAAGAAAAATTACAACTGTATTCCCACTCAATAGTTAAAATTTATAATTATGCCTCCGTTCAATAAAAAAAATGAGAGTTTCTCCCGTAAGATTAGAAAATGAGATATATCGGTAGTTTCATATTTTCAGCTTTTTTCAACCGTCATATTTGTATAAAAAATTGTCTGCTCTGCATACTTTTTTATTCTCATTTGATTTTGACTAGATCCAATGATCAAAAAACTGGTCCTACCGAAGACAATCCCTAAAAAAATTATCTCTAACATTTCTTTTTCAGTGCCCCCATTAAAAATTGAGAAAAAATGGGAAATACCCTCCAAACTCGACAATTTCTAAGTCTCAAAGATTAGCTCATTGATTTATACCCGTTTACAATTAAAATAATGAAAATAGTTAAATTAAACATTTTTAAAATTCCAAAGTTACCCTCAATGGTCTATCGGTAAATATAAGATATGTCGGTAGTCTCCCATCGTCAGCCGGCCGCCGATGGGTCTCCTATTGCCAGTGGGTGTTCAGCTGGCCCGCGGCCATAACCTAACAAATTACACCAGCCACCGGCTATAACCAAACAGGTTATGATCCATAGCCTGACAGATTACACCAATTGCTGTCCATAATCTATCGGGTTATGATCCATACTCAACAGATTACACTGGCCGCTGTCCATAATCTATTGGGTTATGATCCATACTTGACAAATTACACCGGCACCGGCTATAGTATATCAAATTATGATCCATAACCTGACAGAATACGCAGTCGCCGGTCGGCGGAGCCCCGATTGCCAGCAGATCTCTGGCGCCAATCATAAGCTTTCAGGGGGTTATAATCCATTGTCGGACACGTTATGACCCATAATCTAACAAATTATGATCCATAATCTGCTAGATTACACCGACAGCCTACAACCAATTATGAGCGCAAGTCATAATCTGTCAGGTTATGATATATAGCGTGACAGGTCATGACCCATAATCTGTCAAATTATGATCCATAATTCGACAAATTATGCTGGCTGCCAATTACAGCTCAACGGGTTATTACTCATAACCTCATAACCTGATAAGTTATAATCCATAATCTACCATATTACACCAGTAGTTGACTATCGATTGCTAGCTCGGATCATAACGGTCAAATTATAATTTATAGTCTATCAGATTATGAACGGTAATCTACGAGATTATTTTATTTTTTAAATCAAATATCACCATATTGAAGGCAACAATAATGAAATAAAATAATCCAAACACAAAACAAATATTGAACAATAAAAATGAGAAAAATTAGTACCAAAATAACACATCAAAATCTTCCCATGGATAAAAAACTTAATCTTCTCAAAATCTTCCCGTGTTGGAATTTAACATTTTCAAGCATAACTTCAATTCATATGACAACATCTAAAAAGATATAATCATCCATATGCTAAGGTCTAAGGTACCGTCTCTAAACAATAAAGGAGTACTAAGGACAAAATAATTCCTTTTTTTGGCCTCAGATTGTTGCAAAGTAAACCGAAGTAATCAACAACGATTTATTCAATCCAAGATATTGGTAGGCTATGAAAACTGAGAAGCTACAGATTATGTAATCTTCCCAAAGCTTACAAGATGTATACATACTATAGCTACACCGAGAAAAAAAAAATCACGTATCTTTTACCTGTTATTGTTTGTTTTTGACAATAAACTCTTGTAGAAATGCCAAGGACCTCCGCAAGAGATTGACGCCGTTCTTCGCGTTTGAGATAGATCTGACCAGATCTGGTGACGGGGCTGGCTCCATAGAGCCTTTCTCGTACCAACGAAGAGAGTGAACATGCCCTGACGAAACGAGGACAAGACCGCGACGGCAAACTAGAGGTGCGGCGGAGAGAGAGGGGCTCGGCGAATAGAGAAAGCACGGTGAAGAGAGGCAGAGATGATGATCGGAGGAAAAGATCGAAGATCCGGCGATGTCTCGCATCAGTGAAGTCGGATATAGACGCGAAGAAATGAGATAGACTTGCGTGAGTAGCAGGATCTGGCGACGGCGAGGATCGGCGGCGGACGCGAGCGCCTATTGTGGGAGAAGGAAAGAGGAGAGAAAAGTAATAAAGGTAAAGAGAGAGGTTGATTTGAAATAAATACCACGTTGTTAGGATTTCGTGTGATAATTTAAATTATAATTCTTAATTTATTATAATATTTTTTTATAAAAAAAATATATAAAATAAAAATAATTTTAAATTTATGAATTAAATGTCTTAAAAATTAAAATTTATAGGATATTTGGTAGAGGGATTCGTTCCCTGATTCGAATCATGATTCATGATTTGCTTCAGTATTTTCTCTCATAAAAAATTTACGTAAATCAAAAACGGTTCGAATCACATGGTTTGAATCTTCTAACCAAATATCCTCATTGTTTTTTTAGAGAGAGAAGGATATTTTAGACTTTTAATTCCTATTTAAAATATCAGAAAAATATTTGGAGGGGTAGTTTTTTTTAAAAGGGTAGAAATTATAATCTAAACTACACAATTTTCTCATAAAATTATTTTCGGGCTTTGCGACTGCTCGCAGTGTTTAGATTGGGCTGTAAAAATTCCGACCCAGCTCATAGTGTGGGCTAAGGCCTGCGGTATCCAAATTCCAGTTTCGAGGAGTTGGTGGGTTATCTAGGGTCATGCTTTGTACCAAGGCATATTCCTTGTAATGTTCTGTTCTTCTCCAAGCGTGGAATCAAAAGCCCTCAGAGGAATCATTAATCAAAATATTCCAAAATTAACGATTGGGAACAAAAGCCCCCGGAATTGAAATGACGGAAATGCCCACATGGCATTACCGCAATTGTCTTGAAAATAATGATAATGTGGCAATTCGACAGGGTTAAAGTTGACAAAAGCAAAAACCATTTATAGAGATGTGCATCGTGCAAGTAATTTTCTGGTCAAGCTAATTGTGGTCGTTGAAAGTCCTGAAACTAAAGAAGAAACCTTTTTTTTTATTATTATTTTTTTTAAAGTCTGTTATTAAGTCTAAGGAGCTACTTCTGAACTTCACAGAGAGACAAAATCTGAATGCTATTTTCGATAATTTTCAGTTCAACACAAAAGAAATGAGGTAATGATCATAATGCTACCTTGCTTTCCATTCTGATCTATTTTGTTGGTACGGTTATAATGACATGTTATTCTTATTTTGTTGTCTTCTTTAATGACGTTTTCCCATGCTATAATATATGTTTGGTTACTGTGAATCCCCTTGGGAAGTTTTGATTTTTCTTTTTGGTGAAAGGATAGACCAGTTTTGATTGAGTTTAGACCTTTGATTTTATAAGAAGTTAATAATATTAATCCTCCAACATTTTTTTTTCTTAGAAAAAAATGTAGAAGTTAAAAAAAATTAATATGATTATCCGTAATTGGAGAACCCTTGAAAATTTTTGATTGAAGATTTTTTTTTTTTTGGGTGCTAAAGATTATATCATGTAGAAGTTAATTAATAATTGATATGTCTTCGTCGTTTGTAAAATGTGTTGCCGTTTTAGAAATTATGTCGTTTTCCAGCTGTTGTCGTTGCCTAAATTAATTGTCGTTTATAGAATTTACTGCCCTTTTAGCTATTATTTGCCATTTTTGGGAAAAAAAAATTTATAAGTTTAACTAATAATTGATATGTCGTTTATAGGATGAATCTCCATCTTTCCAATGTCATTGTCATTTTTACTTTATTTTGTCGTTTATAAAGTATAGTTATCATCCGTAAGATTTGTGTCGTTTGAAGGAGGTGTCTTTGTTTCCTAAGTGTTGTCGTTTTCCCCTTTTCATTTATTGTCCTTCTTTTTAATTTTTATTTCGTTTCAACAAGATTTTATTTTTCTAAAAATGATGTCGTTCTCTCCTTTCTATTTATTATGTTTTATTATTCTTTTTGCCGAGATATACAGACGTATCCATGGTCCTTGTTATTTTTAGTTTGAAGTGCTATCATTTGTAAGATGTGTCATTGCCTTAGTATAGTTTTTATTGTTATTGTCGTTTTTAATACGATTTGTAGATTCGTAAATAAATAAAGTACAGCCGTTTTATGAGTAATTTGTCACACTAACGCGATGTCATATCCGGGCATTTTTTTAACCACTGTCGTTTAGATAATATGTTGTCGTTCGCTTATAGTTAAATACATTATTTTACTGAATTTTTATGATTAATATCCTTTTAATTAATATAATTATTTAACTAAAAAAAGATATTAATAAAAAATAAGAAAAATAAAATTAGCATTTTAAAAGTATTTATCTACTTTCTTCTTGTTCTATGAATATTACAACTATCTAGTTCTCCGGCCTGGAGAAGTGGATAATTCTCATCATTAAGGTTAAACTGCTATAGATGATACGTACTATTTATTTGGTCAATATCAACTATGGCCTGTAAATGGTATGTAAAATAAATATCGAAAATATATTTTACTGTTCATTTAATAGATGCCTTTTACAGACCATTTACTATTCACAGGCCTTACGTTTGTGACCCTTGAAGTAATATGTAATTTTTGAGACCTTCTGCCCAAATATGTGTGTGTGTATATATATGTAGATGTAGTACACGACAAGCTTATATTTCGTTAATTTCTACAAACAATTGGACGAAGTACTCCATGAGATCAATTGGATTGAAGTAATTCCCAAGAAAAATTTCCCTTCATTTCACCGATTTGAGTTTAGAATTCGAGTTTTGATACAGTAAAAAACGCTCAAAAATAATAACATCTAACATTTTTACTACAGTAAAAAATTCTCACATAAAATTACATCTCAACTCAAATTAAAAATTCAAATTAGCGAACTAAACGAGAGTCTTACTTTCACTTTTCTTGTACCTTAATTCAAGGGACAACGGGCCAATCCAATCACTGAAGGCTTAAACTTCAAGCAATATGGCTCTATGAATGAGGATAAATAGTGTTATGGCTTAACCCAAAAACTGAGGACCAAACCAACTCCAGAAAATTATTAGATCTTCAAATCGTCATTCCCTCACGAGTTTTTAATTAACCTTCATTAAATCAAATATTCTTCTCCTGTTACGCTTCAACATCATTTCCTTGATCTTGTAGTGCATTTCATTGAGGCAAAAGCAGTTCCAATCCGTGAGATGACTTGATCATAATGAAGATATTTGCTGCTTCTCTGTAAAGGCATGTGCTTTCACTCAAGTCCGTACATTGCATTTCTTTACATGTGTCTTTGTATGTGTGCGTGCGCCTTTTTTTTCAAAATAATAATAATAATAATAATAATAGGGATTCTACAGTAGAGTATAAAAAAATACAATATGGGAAGAGTTATGTTTTGAACCGTCAATTTTGTATAGATTTTATTCGTATATATATATATATATATATATATATATTCATATTCATTCAAAACAGCATCACTGCCATAGAAAGCCATTTTTCCCACTAAATCCTATATGTGCATTGCATCTTCACCAATTTTCTCTTTTCTACTCTTTAGATGATAAAGTGGATGGCTTTTTTTTTTTTTTTTTTTTTTTTTTGGGTGGTTTTTTTTTTTTTTTTTTTTTTTTTTCTGAGTGGCACTTTTCTGCTATGTAACTTAATTATTTCATTTAACAGGCTGGCACTATATTATAGAGTTACTGAGATTAACTTGAGAACTGTCTCACAGAAAAGTTGTCTAGCTCCAATTGCCATGCTTTTAATGTGCCTTTACTGTAAAACACAACAGGGATGTTATAGGGCTTGTTTTTTTTTTTTTTTTTTTTAAGTAAAACTCTAAAAAAAATTTGAACTCAAGTCATAATTTTTTTTTAAGTTTATGTTCGTTTGTAAAATTTGAGTTTGAACTTAAGTTGTAACTTGAGTTTGAGATTAAAATCTGAGTTTAAGTTTCCCCTTCAACTTAAATTCTTAAACTCAAACTCAAGTTAATGAACAATATTTTTTCTATTCTTAAAAACGTCATAACTTTTTCATTTTATTTTCGATTGAGATGATTTTTTTTTCTATGCATTCACAAAAAAGAGACGGATAAAACCCCACCCATATATCCTATTAATATTTTTCATCACTATTGAGTTTTTATTAAAATGCTATCTAAATACAAATTCAAGTTTTGACCAACTCAAATAGATTCTCAATTCAAATCATAACTCAAATGTGCACCTCTAAATACAAACTCAAGTTACAATTTTAACTTATTATAATTTAAATTTAATTTAAAATCTATACTCAAATCACTATAACTTAAAAATGTAACCGAACAGGCACTTAGGCTTTGAGGATTTGTTAATCATATGAGGGTGCATTCTATTATTTGTCCTTTGGTCCATTCTACTTTGGGCTTTTCTCATTGTTAAGTACACTTTTTGGTGATGCTTCCCCTTGAAAGAAGTAGCGTGTAGGGTCGTTTGTCAAAGTTTCTCAACTGCTTTTGGAGCAAGTATTAATCTCCAATACATTTTTTTTTTTAAAGCATGAATTAAGCTAAAATTTCGAATTAAAATAACAGTGCAACTGTCTTTTTTTTTCCTTTTAATTCTTTGTCTCTGTCTTTTACTTCCTTTTATTATTTATTTCATTTTTCTTTCTAATTTCAAATAAATTCATTTTTAAAGTTTAGTAAAAAAATCTACAAAATTATGAATTTTTTTTTCTGAAGTAATATAATTTGTTTTTGCTTTACGAAATTTTGAGGTGAATTTTTATTTTCTGTATTGAAATAATTTGTGTTTGCTTTATGAAATTTTAAGTTTGACATATAAATATACTTAAAATGCAAAAAATTAAAGTAAACTCCGTATAAGTTAAAAAAAAAAAAATGTTGGGAGGTAAAATGAGAGATAAAATTTTTAAGTAAAAGCTTCTTTGGCACAAAAGTCTAGTGGGGCTCCACATTGAGCTAGCATTTTTATCCTTGAGCTTTTGTCCTGTCCCACCCAATTTTGTAGCTTTATGGTTAGAAGAACTTGAGGTAAATTATTCTTTTATCCATATAAGTGTCCCATGAGATATATCCCTTTTTTTTTTTTTTTTTCATTTGGCTTATAAAAATTAGGGAAAAGTGTGGGGTTCACATATATTTGGTATCTTTGCATGTGTGTGAGATTAGGTTTGGTATCTTTGCATGGTTTTCTAAAGTCTGTTCTACCAAAATTAGATGGGAAGTTAATCAACAAACTTCTCTTTGTAAGAGAATTGCAAATTGAAAGTCAAAACTCCTTAACTATTTCAAGCTACAAGGAAGCTAGGTCATTTTGTTTCAATCTAAAATAGTTCATAGAAAGGAATCCAACTTCTTTTCTTTTGGTTTGTCCTTTATTTTCATGGTGCATATTGATCATTACGATTATTCAAATATGTTGACTAGTTTAGGAAACTTCATAGGTAATTTAGGAAACTTCATAGGTAATTTCTTCGATAGAAACTGTCTTTTCTTTCTATTAGTATGAATTATTATTTTAATTATTAAATTACTTTTTAATGGTCTGATTTGTAAGTGTGTGTGTTAAAAATTTAATAGCATGTCATAAATATTTCCGATCATAAATTAACGACTACAACAACAGTTACTATCGATAAGAAATAATGATGGTTCCTACGGTACTTCATCATTTAATTACTTGTTATATATAAGATTAGACAAATAGTTTTTCTCGTTTATTTTGCGGATTCGAGTTGAGATGTGACATTTTATGAGAATTTTTTACTGTAGTAGAAAAAGTTAAATGTGATATTTTCTGAGAGTTTTTTTACTATATAAATCTATAACTGAAAACTCAAATCGGTAAAATAAATGATGTTAGACCGTCATATTCTATTGTCATGGATTCCAATCTATTATATCATAACAATCTTTTGCATTCTATTGGCACTAAAAAATTTGCACAATCGTCCTTAATTAATTATACTTAAGTTGGGCTTTATCATAATTTAAATTTGAAGCCATATTCTAGATTCAGACAGATTGATAAATTCAAATCCGTCCTTTTCAAATTTTGCTTAAGAGCTAAGGTTCTTTTTATTATTATTAGTTTTATCTTTTGCTCTATATAATCAATGATCGACGGTCGTTTACCAGCCAAGAAATCACCAGCCCATTCCTCCACGTGTCACTATGAGACACCATTATGTCACCTGCCCGTTGATTTTAAAATCTCACCGACGCTTTTCTAGTCAAAAAACGCAGGCAAATCTGAACGCCGTCGTAACAGAATCAATGCCGAACTGGTCGACAATCGAACGGTCATTATTTCTTGAAATTTTGAAAAAATTATTAAAAATGGTATTGTACCTTATATACTTGCGTTTGGCAGAGGGATTCGTCCCCTGATTCGAATCATGATTCGTGGTTCGCTACAGTATTTTCTGTCACAAAAAATACACGTAAATCGAAAATGATTCGAATCACATAGTTTGAATCCTCCAACCAAACGAACCCTTAAATCCAGAGAATTTTAGGTCTGGTTCAGTTTGTTGATTTAAATTTTTAATTTGAGTTTAAATGTAATTTTATGTGAAAATTTTTTATTATAAAAAAAAATTTTAAATGTGACTTTTTATTAGAGCTTTTAATTGTAACAAAATTAAAATTAAAACTCAAATCAGTGAAATAAATGAAATCTTACGTCTCTTTTCACAACTTAGTGTTTTTTTATATAAAAATTTAAATTTAATTTTTTATTATAATATTTTTTTTAAATAAAATTCACTTTAAAACTCTATTTTTTAACTCGAGTTGTGAAAACAACGTAATCTAAATTTATTAGCAATATTAGCCCCTAAATTATGTATCATGTCATTTCGGTCTTATTTTTCTTTCCTAAAAAATTACTCCTTTAGCTTTCATTTTTCAGTCACAATCATAAAATTGATGAAAGTAATAACGTGACAATCACGTGATAACTAAAATGTTTTAGTTATTAGACAGGGAAGCTTTCTAACATTATTACTAATAATTCAGGGGGAAAAAAAAAAAGCGCTCACAACCCAAAATAAATCAAATGAAAAATAGGGTTCGGAAACAAACCACGTAGCTCCTGATCCCGAAAATTAACGGGTCAGATTAAATAATCTGTTACGAGTCTCAACTATTAAAAGGACAGTGATAACGAGGAAGAAAAGACTTTTTTCTTTGGTTTCGAGGAAAACAGAGGAGAGAGAGACGGTGATCGTAGAGGTTTATCATCGGTTTCGAAACGGGGATTTGATTTGAATCGGCGTTTCTGGAGTTCGAATCGGCATGGCTGAGACCCAGCACCACCACGAGGAATCGTTGCTGGAGAAGATAACCGATAAGATCCACGGCCACGATTCGTCGTCGTCGTCGTCGTCCTCCGATTCCGACGACGACAAGAAAAGCGAAGCGCAGTCGTCCTCGTCATTGAAGTCCAAGATTTACAGGCTCTTCGGGAGGGAGAAGCCCGTGCACAAGGTCCTTGGCGGTGGAAAACGTACGTTCGCGATCTCTCGGTTTCTGATAGTATTCTTATGTTGCTGTTCATGCCTTTTCCCTTTCTTTTTTATTTTATTTTATTTTTTGGATTAGAAATTCTTTTCATTTGATTTGTTTTGATCAGAAAATTGAGGGGTTCGAATGAGATTTCCAAAGTCCACGTACTGGAAATTCTTTGCATTTTGGTTGTTTGGATGAAATCTATCTGGATCTGATTGTTTGTTCTTTTAAATGTTTAATTTTTCTGCGATTTTATTTGATTTCCCATTTAGTTCAAAGTAAAGGTCGGTGCTTTTTTTTTTTTTTTTTTTTTTTTTTTTTTTTTTTTTTTTTTTTACAAGTTTAATTTTGTAAGGCTATGGCGTCTTCTGCAAGGTTGGAAATTTTTTAGTATTAACAAACCGCAATAATTCAATTATGTTGCTTTCTCTTTGGATTTTTATTTTGGTTGGATTATATGTGTAGCTTTTTCATGAAAAAGATAGAAACAAGTGATTTTTTTTTTCTAAGGTGAAAAATGAGCTCTGATTTTTTTTTTTGGGGCTCTAGTAAGTTATCGAGTTGTAGAACTTTTTGGGTTTTTCAAAGTTTTCCATTAACATTTATTCTTTTCATGTCACAGCGGCCGATATTTTCTTGTGGAGGAACAAGAAGGTATCTGCAGGAGTGCTTGGAGTTGCCACGGTCATATGGATACTGTTTGAATTGGTTGAATACCATTTGCTCACACTTGTTTGCCACTTGTTGATTCTTGCTCTCGCTTTGTTGTTCTTGTGGTCCAACGCTTCAACCTTCATTAACAAGTATGTTTCCAAACTTCTCATTTATTGTCACGTCTATTGGGAAAGTGTTTCCAAACTTCTCATTTATTGTCACGTCCATTGTTTTCCCCATAGTTTTCGTGGATTGTTTGACGCCCCAATTATTTCTGTTTAGGTCTCCACCCCGCTTGCCGGATGTCTATATCCCCGAGGACCCTGTTCTGCAGGTTGCTGCCGCGCTTAGGATTGAGATCAATAGAGGTTTGGCTATCCTACGCGAAATCGCATCAGGGAGAGATCTGAAGAAGTTCCTTTCCGTACGTTGATTACTTCCCAATTGTTTGTCTTGAAACCTTGCTTTACACTTAAGCGACAGCTCAACTTTTCGGATTCCTTTTGATAATTCATCGGCGATAAAGTCTTCGTTTTGGTTCTTATCATTTTAGGCCCCGTTCATTTCGCCGATTCGAATTTAAAATTCGATTTTTATTACAGTAAAAAGTTCTCAGAAACATTCATATCTAACTTTTTTGCTACAGTAAAAAGTTCTCACACAAAATCACATCTCAATTTGAATTACAAACTCGAATCAACGAAGTGAATAAGTCCTAAATTCTAACAGTAGAACAGCTCTTACCACCTTAAACTTTTGGGAGAATTGATTATCTAACTTCTAACATGATTATTGGTTAACAAACATACATTTTCTGATTTGATTATTTATTTTGTGGTCAATTAGGTGATTGCTGGCTTGTGGGTTCTGTCTGTAGCGGGAAATTTGTTCAACTTCTTGACCTTGTTCTACACAGGTAATGAACTTATATTATTACCACACACGCACCCTTGTTAAGAAGTATATGCATATTAGTTAACCCTTCTGAATTCTTACTGTGATAATTGCATTTCGTGTTTTCTGATTTGCAATACAGCATTTGTTTTGCTTTTTACCGTGCCGGTGATTTATGAGAAATACGAGGACAAGGTGGATCCGTTTGCTGAGAAGGCAATTATTGAGATCAAGAAGCAGTACAAAGTGTTTGATGCAAAGGTTTTGAGTAAGCTTCCTAGGGGGCCATTGAAGAAAGACTGAAGCGGTCGATCTGACCACGCCTGTTTCTATTTGCTGACTTATATAATGTTATATTGGGTAGCTGTATTTTGCGGGGTGTTGTTATAAGTGCTTTTCTTTTTAATCCATGATTGGCTAGAACCCTCCTCTCTCCTTTTGTTTTTCCAGGTGTTTGGGTTCTCATTGTGGTTGGATGGTTTTTCTGGAATCTTTTTCTATACTTGTTTTTTCCTGCGTATATTGTGTTACTCATGGAATTTGCTAGAACTAAATATAATTTGCGTACTTGTGTTAGCATAATGTAAATTTGAAATTTGTTTCTGTCGAATGCTCGTATTTTTTCTATTAGATTTACGCTTGAATGCTACCTGAAATGATCTTTTGAATTCTTTTTTCCAGACAAATGATGGGGAATTTTTTTTTTTAATTATTTTAAAGATTTTTATTCTAGCAGATCCCCAAATTCGGACTTTCTGCATAGGACGTGACGACAATTACAAAAGAGAAAATTCATACGAATTATTTTTTTTTATTCTTCTTTTGTGGCTGATACGTTTCATATCACATTATCAATTAGGAAAATAGAATCTTTCCAAGTTTTTACCTAAAGCACTTGGCTAATCTATAAGTTGTAGACAATTAACAAAATTATACGTGAACATGATCTCATAATCACTTTCAACAAGTTTGATCGCGTATTATTTTTATTGTTGGGGTAATTTCTTTGATTAAAGGTGTCTAATCATAAAATGGACAATTGTTTTATTTTACCGATTCGAGTTTAGAATTCGAGTTTTGTTACAGTAAAAAATTTTAAAAAATAATCACATCTAATTTTTTTATGACAATAAAAATTTTTCACATAATATCATATATCAACTCAATTGAAAAATTTGAATCAGCGAACTAAACACACCCTAATCCACGCTTACCGCAGCATTGTTGACACCCATATCTCATTGCGAAATCGCCCAATCGCTTGCGTAATGCTTATTGCAGATTGTAGAATCATCTTTTGGACCCAAAAAAAAAAAAGGAACAAATAACTGGAAAGTCATCATAAAATAATCGTTTCTTCAAAGTTCTAGAACCACAACAACGTGGCAATATGTCCACGATAGATGTTGCTCTTCACGATTCAAATGAACGGTTAACGATACATAATATAATTTTTGTACCAAACGGGAAATCTCAGTAGTTTATTTTTTTAACTCCATAAATAAAAGAAAATGAAAAATCAGAATTACTCGCCACATCATTTATGATTTACCACAAGAAAATGATATACGATTTGAAATCCCTACCATTTTCCCAAGTATTTTTTTGTTGGCACCAAACTTGAAAAATGTAATACACACTTAACAGAAGGCTGATCCTTTCCTTGCATTGTTCATTTTGCTGACAACAATCCAGATGATCAACTACTTGCATTTATTCCCATATTGGACATAATATTACATAATATATGTTAACATCTTTTGTAAACTAAACTACACACTAATAAAGTGACAATTCGGTTTACAAACCATTACTGAGGCAAAAACTGTGGAATTCAATTTTTAAGCTAGATTTTTATTGTTTGTCTTATACTTCTATTCACCGCATTACCTCTGAAAGCTTAGGTCCGAGGAAAAAGGTTTAACCATTCATATGCTAAACTCGTTTTTATGCGCAGTGTTTGCGGTAATCTCCAGTCTCATAGGAAATAAGTCAACTGTTGCTTCTTTCTTGACCCTCCTTCCCCATATGAATCATTCCACTGCTTCAACTCCTTCATTACAGATCCCTCCGCTGCAAAGCTCGCAGCGACCTGCAATGCGATTCGAAAATGAGATAGAATTCCAATAAGAAGTCGTTCAAAAGTGAGATTGAATACAGAAGGGCAATATGACACATCAAATATGAAATCTATCCCTTGCTGTGAGACGTTAAAACATTGCATATATATATTTTTTTAAGGGAACGTGTTAAAAGCAAGGCTTCAAAACACTTGCAAGGAACATAATCCTAGATAGGGAGGCAAATTGTACATATTTAGACTATAAAAACTATTATTGGTCCGCTTCCTAACTTGAGCTGGGAGAATTGATAAATCTAACATGGTATCGGAGCTATATTGAGCTTTTTATATGTTTCAGGCTTATTATTTAATATTCACATCTTAGAGCTTTCCACTTACAATTTACCCGATAGTTGTATTTACCTGATTCTTTGCCTGTCTGAAGTCTTCCATGTTTAAGGGCCTGAGTTTAATTACTCTTTCCTCTTTACCACTTTCTGTTTCTGCGGTATTTTCTGCTTCCTTTGTATTAGGGGCCTCTGCGGCTTTCCGCTTTTTCTCCTACAAAGATAAAAGGCGCTCATTAGCATTATATGTCCTCCAACATATGTAACATCGAAAAAAAAACCTTAATATAAGAAGAAACATGAGAAACATGTATAATTTAAAATGATTACACTCACCAAATCCTTTAATCTTTCTTGCTGTATTAACTCCCTAACAGGCCTATAAGCCGCCGTCGTGCACAAGTTCTGTATGGCAGAAATGTAATGGTCAGCAACACCTAATTTTGCAGTAAGCAAGCAAAAAAAAAAAAATATATATATATATATATATATATGTATTATGCTGACCTTAAGATCACTCCCACTATATCCTTCTGTCATAGTTGCAAGCTCCTTGTAATCTAGTCCTTCTTCAACCTTTTCTTTCGCAAGTATAGTTTTCAATATCATTTCCCTGTTCTCCACTGATGGAAGCCCAACCAAGATTCTGTTCATTACACATAACATAAACATATGTTATAAAAACATGGTCCAAGGCTAATTCTAAAAAACTTCAAAGCAGATTATATACCTTCTCTCAAAGCGCCTTATAATTGCCTCATCAAGGTCAAATGGCCTGTTTGTTGCAGCAAGAACAAGAATCCTGTCGCCTTGTTTTGTCAAGAGCCCATCCCAATGAGTCATGAACTCATTCTTAATCTTCCGCATGGCCTCATGTTCCCCGGATCTTGAGCGCTGCCCGAGCATGCTATCAACCTCATCTACAAAGATAATTGTAGGGGAAACTTTTGCTGCGAGAGTGAAGAGCGCTCGGACATTTTTCTCATCCTCTCCGAACCATTTTGAAGTGATGGTGGACATGGATACATTAATGAAACTTGCTCCTGCCTCCTTAGCAATGGCCTTTGCCATCATTGTCTTCCCAGTTCCAGGAGGCCCAAATAGAAGTATTCCTCTGCAAGGCTTTAGAAGGCCTCCGTTGAAGAGGTCGGGGCGTCGAAGAGGAAGCATTACTAATTCCTGAAGGGATTCTTTGATCTCATCCAAGGCACCAATATCAGCAAATGTCACTCCAATCTCACTCGCAGGTATCACCTCTGGCCTAATACGCTTCTCAAATTCATTGTCAGGTGGTACTTCCTGTTAAGAAGTTACACATACAGCAGAAACATGAAACTCTTATGATTTACATTAACTTCACGAGTTGAGATCACAATTTTGTCCAGAAATGTTGAGCTACAATTTACTTTTTGTTCAAGTTTCTTAATCAAAATAAGAAAGTTAGAACTGGAAATTTATGAGTGACTCGCGAGATTTACCGGAGCTTTTGCTGCTGGAACTGAATTATCAGTGTCGGTTTTTGTAACTGAAGCTGGTGTCTCTTCTGCAGATTTGTTTTCAGGAGTACCGCTTTCAACTTTCGTTTCTGGTTTCGTGCCAACAGTCTCTTTGCTTTCTGCTTCCTGTGATTGGAGAAGAAATAGACAGATCAGAATGTTACTTTCACACTTCCATACCAAAGAGAGGACATAGAGATGCAAATATAAACAAACCTTGGATGTTTTGACCTGAGCATCTAGTTTTAATGAATCTTTACCGTGTTCTTGGAATATACTCAATCCATGGGACAAACTGTTCCAGAGAGGAAGACACATCAAGATCATGTGAAATGTTATATCACATAAGATGTTTAAGAGAAAAACAAGATCTAACCTTACCTCTTCGAAGGAATAATGAGCTTTCCGTTTCTGTATTCGGGATTCTTGTTATTCATAAGGTGATAAGAAATTGCTGACACCACAATCTCTTCTATGTAGTTACTGAGAACCATTGTATCTGCAATGCAGATTGAGTCCAGATCATCACAATCTAGATCATTCGCTGATAGTACTTCCATGATATGGTTTCTGTTATCCTTGACTTGGATCATTCTCATGTCTTCCTCCAGTTGGGATTTCCAGCTGACATGGTGTGATTCATCTTCGGGCGGCCTGATCTCGATTGTGTAGGTGAAAAGAGCAGCAAGCTTCTCATCCACCTCTCCGTACTCGTCTTTGGGATCAACAATTTCCGAGCCCAGGATCAGAACTGATCCGGATAGTTTATTCAACATCTTCTGAAATAAGTTGTATATTCTTTGTGACCTTGACAAGAACATGTCAGCATCCCTGAGGTACAACACAATGGGACTGGTTTTTGAAACCGAAACCAAAACCTGTAAGGGAATTCAGTTTTTGTCTCAATGATCAAGATATGTAAAAATAAGGAATTACAAAATGTTGTTAACTGATGAGATTCTCAACACAATAAATAACATGAAATTACCCGGTAGATAGATTGTATAAGTAGCTTTTCATCAAATGACCAACTGCTTGTGCGCTTGAGAGCACCTAAACACAAAAAGAGAGAAAAA
>NW_010368052.1:295771-317154 GCF_000414095.1 Morus notabilis | reverse complement strand
TATAATATAATTATTTAATTAAAAAAATTAATTAAGAGTAAGTAATAAACATTTATCTTCTTTCTCCGAAACAAAACCAGAGTTCTTGCCGGTAAAGGCCCAAGCACTCAAGAATGGGCAGCTCGGTTACAAGTTACAATCTCTAGGAACCCACAAAAAGGAAATACATTGAAAGGAAGGCATTAAACTAGTTACAGCTAAAAAAGGTGAAGTAACTCTCCAATCTGGGCATATATATATATATATTCTGAAACATGACGCTACAATCCTAATATTTATTGGACTTTAATTTATTTATTCCTTAATCATGGATGCTGATGTTCTGCAGGATCCTTCCTGGGCGCAGGTGGACTTCTGATACTCGAGTCTCCTCGACCTGCGTTGCATCCGATCAGCAGCCTCCTAAAAGAATAAAACAAGAACATTTCGTCATAAAGTAATATTATTGTTTTCAGTTAATATTTTGTCATAAAACAATAATATCTAAACCAAAACACCTTAATTAATATCTCTAAGTCTCTATAATATGTTTGTTTAGTTAATAGAGATTCATACGTACCGGCCAGAGTGATCACCGGAGGGTGGATTGAAGAGAAGAACAATGATTAGGATCCAAAATAACCATAAAAACCTTAAAAACTTCATCCCTCTTGCTACCGAGCTGCTAATTGTCTCAGCTTATAAGAGTTATATAGGAGCTGTATTTAGTTATACATGCTTAATCGGCTGATTATATGAAGGAGAATATTCAAAAGAAGTTGTGAAAATAATAAAGTACAAGAAGACTAATGGAGAAAGAAAAACATAGAGCTTCAAAGAGACTCGTTCAAGTCTTTATGAGTGGAAAATACGTATGGTATTATAGCTCATGCCGACCGTGCATAAATAAAAAAAAATGACACCTTATATTTTACACTGTATTAGATTTACGTTTTTACATTCTAAATTCATGCTATATGCTAACTTTTCTACATCAAAATTTTTTTTTTAGGGTAATATAAGCCCCGTTCACTTCACTTATTCGAGTTTTTCTACAGTAAAAAGCTCTCACAAACAATCATATCTAACTTTTTTGCTACAGTAAAAAGTTTTCACATAAAATCACATCTCACCTCGAATTCTAAACTCGAATCAGCGAAGTGAACGAGGCCATAGTGTTGGGCCTACGTTAAATAAAACCACCAAAATTTAAACTCTGATAGACACACGCACACATTCACGCACTCAATCACTTGAATGAGCATAGCCTCAAGTGGCTAAATTTTGTTTTTATTAAAAGATCAAAATATTTTTTATAATTTACATTTTATTTATTTTTTATTATTCTTCTATTTTTTTAATAATTTAAGGCTGTTTAGGTCTTTTGTGATTAAAATTGACCATTAACCAAAAAAAGATAAGAATTTAACATAAATTCAAAATTTGAAAGTATAAATATAAATGAAATACAAGGTTTAGTTTAGCTAACCTTAAATACATGTTATGAAAATATATCTCTAAGAATTTGCGAGAGAGTGTTTGTAATTAAGATTTTTTTTTTGATAAGCTGTAATTAAGAATTTAGACTTACATCGGAAATTACTTGGAAGAAGAGAAAACCCTTCTTAGTCAATGACCAATTCTACGCACTTTAAACTTTCAATGTTTGACGATTTCCATTGTTTGCAATGTGAATGAATAAGCGAATGTTTCAACTATCTAACAAGAGGCCCTACACGTAAGTGACTGTATATTGTCAACAACTAGAAATTCGTTTCCAGGAAATAGGAATGTATCAAAAAGAAAAAAGGCCTGAACTACAAATGTATCAAAATAACATACTGTTTAAAATCAAATGTGGCCAAATCTTTACATGAGAGGACATATTTTATCCCTATTTTTTGATTTTATATATACTCCATAATCCATATTGACTAAAAAAGAATTATTTATTCTAAAAAGCTAATATTGACCAACATCTATATATATATATATATATTATAACACGCAGGATTTGAACTCTCTTCGCGTTAATGTCTTTTAGACGTAAACGTAACAATGTTATTTAGACATCTTGATATCAATAAACGATTATTTATTTATTTTAATATTAAGTACTATTGTCCTTTTTATGTTCATATTAGTTAGATATATGTAAAGTAAATTGGAAGTCTAACATTGTTGTTCTAAATCTTTAGATTGTCACATAATGTGAAGAACATGCATAAGACATGAATAATCTAAAAATGATAGTCTAAATTATATGATTCGCAATAAAGGGAATAAAATTGAGCGCTTTATTTATGTTAAGATTGTTATGTTGGCTACTTACTAACATAAGTTAGAATGAAACTTCATGAGTAGAGCTATTGATATAACTCCATTTGTGAAATATATATTAAATTGAATCAAAATTAAATTAATTTCATTAATAATTCTGTTTGAATAAAACAATTCATCAAAACTCTTCCGAGCCTCACCATCTGCAGGATGCTTTAGGAAACCTTCTACATTACTATGTTTCTCTTTATACCACCTCATATATGCTGATATATGTCTACACATAAACAATCTTTGCAGTCTAGGCTTCACCGGAAAATAAAACAATTTCTTATGTGGAACTTCCTCTCCTTTCCATTCTTACGAGGTTCATATCTTGGCTCGTTGCATACAAGACACCTATTAAGAGACGTGTGCTATTTCTAAAATATGGCACAATTATACTTGCAAGCATCAATAGACTCATATTCTAACTCCAAGCCTTGCAATAGTATTGGGGATTACAAAAACTCCCCTTAAACTATACCTGTGTAATTATTTTTAGAATATATAGTAGTAACATATACAAATGGATTATGGGATATCTTTGGTTTGTTTGAAAAATCTGAAACTTATCAAGTAGTATCTCTAAAAAGAGAATTTTGAATCTACTTTCATTTCCCACTGGTCTCATAATATTTTGAGTTTCGATAAATTTATTGTAGTTTTTAAAGGTTTAATTAGCACATTTGAAGCTACTCACAAACAACTAGTTTGTGCTTGCAAAAAGGTGACTGATAGTAAAGTAAGTAGAATTCAAGTATTTTCAAAACTGCATCACAAGGGAAAGAGGTTAAAAACCCTACTTAGTATTTAAGAGAAGAGAAATGGCTAGAATTATAGGAGGTCCTGTAGAGAGATGCTTACCTTAGAACCGGAGGATATATCTAACTAAGAATATAGATGAGAATTTATGAAGGTTTTAGATATTTATTTTATTTGAAACCTACTTATTGAGTTTTTACTCATTAATTTTACCTTGTGATGCAGATGATGTTGTTGTTATCGAAAAGTAAATATGTTCCAAGGTATTGAGTACTTCAAGTCCTACATTTGGTAGCTTGTTTATATGTACTTCACTAGTAGAAATAGTATATTAGACGACGGTTTAAAAACTGTCATCTTATCTACAGTCATTAAATGTCAAGCACTTTAGACTAGGGTTGGCAATCCGGGTAGCGACACGACGGCACGACTCGAAACCAGTACGAAGTTAGTGGGTTTGGGTTAATCATAAATAGGTTTGGGTCAAAATCAGGTCGAACTCGTGAAACACGATTAAATAGCGTGTCATTTTCAGGTTGACCCGCCTACCCACAATTGACCCACCATAACCCATCTATTAAGCGTGTCATATTTGGGTAACATGAATACACAACACAATTACAACATGTTTGTTACTTATGTTTGAAAAACAGGTGGAGAAATAGGTTGATAAGACCTTATTATCACTCATTTTATAAACGACTTAATAAAGGGGTTAGTAGAAACAGGTTGACACGACACTATTATGACCTGTTTCATAAACGGGTTAGTCGTGTCATGTCGTGTCAACTCGTCAATATATAGGTTGTGTTTAGGCCTTATATTTCGACACGAATAATAAATGGGTCGTGTTCGTGTCAGGTCTTATCATGTCAACTGAGGGGGTCAACACAACACAAACACGACACAGCAACTCGGATTGCCAGTCCTATTTTAGATGAAAGTTTTTAACCGTCGTATAATATGCGCATGAAAGTCCAACGACAGCACTTTAGACGACAGTTTTTATGAAAACCTCGTCTCATGTGGCACTTTTAACAACTGTAAATACTGTTGACTAATGTGCCACTTTTAACAACGGTTTTTAAAAAAACAGTCGTCAAAAGTCTTAATTTTTTTTTTATTTTATAAAATCATATTAACGCAGCACTATTTCTTTAATTGTTTAAACAACATCTTCATCAAAATATTATTCACAACACACATTTCGTAAAGATAACGACACAAACTAAAAAGGTCAAAAAAACTTATTTCAAATGCTCCTTGTATATATTAAATTAAATATTCTCAAAAAAAACTTAACAAAGTTGCTCTACAAAATAACACTAACAAAAAAAATTATAATACAAAGTATAAATCTAAATAAAATAACTTGACTACAACAATAAAATATTTAAGGATTCTAAATTTATCCGATTCTGGCAATTACGATAGTACGATGAACATGATCGTTAGGGTTGGGCAGTGACGGTGGGCTGCGACGGCAACGAGGATGACTGTAGTTATGGTTTAGAGATTGAAAAGTTTGTAGAAGAGATGAAGTGGTTTTGGAGGAACAACTTCCAGGCTTGGGAGGGGAATAAATTAGAGAGAATTAGGAGGAGGAGGAGAGAGAGAAATAACTTAGAGAGAGAGAGGGGGAGTGGGAACTTAGAGAGAAGGAATTTGAGAGAAAATTTTACAATTTGTATAATAAGGGAGATGGAAGAGAGTGCTCGAATTATAAAGGATGAGAGAAAATTTGAAAACTTTTGAGAAAAGATTGAGCGGGAAAAAGTGCGCTATTTTTTTCAAAAATTTTTGTATTAGGCGATAGTTTTTACTACATTAGACACTGGTTTTTTAAAAAAAAACCGTGGTCTAATGTGCGTGTACAGATTTCTGAAACACCGAAATCTCCGTTCCACAGTTTTTAAGCACATTAGATAATATTTTTAGTAATTAGGCATCATCTAATCTACTATTTGTAGTAGTGCTTCTAAACAAGAGATGGGCTAAATTATTTTGTAACTATGTTGTTTTTTTGATAAAAACTATTTTTGACTATGATTTGTGGTTGTTATTAGTTTTCTCACCAACTTTTTTTATTCAAAACCATTATGAAAATGTTCATAATGAAATTAACTACAAGTTCCCGCATTTTACTAAGGCATTGATTACTTATAAGTATATAGAAAATATGTTTTAGTAGCACCACCCTGTTAAATTCAGTGTTGGACCGACTTAGTGTTGAGGGAGTTACAAATATGTAGTTTTTAATATATTTATTCAGTACGAATATAAAATAGACGAAAATGAAAGAAAAAAATCCTACAGGAAAAAGATCCTCTAAAGAAAACTCTATCCGGTGGAAGATGTAGGAAAAGTTTGAGATGAAGATGAAGAGAAGAACAATGATTTGGATCCAAAATAACCATAAAAACCTTAACAACTTCATCCCTCTACCGAGCTTGTATTAGCTTGTAAGAGTTATCAGCTGTATTTATACATGCTAAGATGGCTGAATTACTGTAAGGACAACAGTAAAAAATACAACAAGATTAATGAAAAAGAAAAAAGTAGAATAAACTCTAATTCTACATGAACTTTCATAGGAAACTACTTGGAAGATACTCTTCTAAAGTTTTCCCTTCTCTATTTACATAGGAAACTACTCGGAAGATGAGAGAACTCTACTTTGGTCAATGATCAATTCTATTTCTACTTTGAACTTTGATAAATTTTCATTTATTCTCCACTGCAGAGACAATTTCCATTGTTTGAAATGTGAATCGAAATGCTAATGTTGCATTTGTCTATCAAGATGGCCCTACTTGTTAGTGATGGACTATCATAAATAGTTTCCCAGAAAATATAATTGAAAAAAATGGAGGATGAAGTAAATAATTGAAGTAAATAGCAATTTATTGTGTAAGTGTTTTATTTATGATTAGTAAAAAATATTATACGTGGTAAAAATCTTTATTTACGTGAAAATAAATCTTTTTACCAGTCGTAAATGAAACATTTACATGGTAAACAGCTATTTACTTCAAATAGTTTTAAAATCTACTATTTATTTAATTTAGTTTTATAAATATGTAATTTACTGCAATTTCTCTTGAAAAAAAAAAAGGGAGCATGAACTAAAAATGTCCTAAAATCAATCGTTTAAATTTAGGTAGAAATACAAAAATACCACTCAAAATAATATTGATTAAGTGACACAAATTTATATTTTGAATGGTATAACACATTTTATAAAATCAAAGTAAAACACATTTTATAAAATCAGTTAAAAAATAAACTTAAGTGACACAAATTTATATTTTGAATGGTATAAATATAACAAAAATGATGGCAGTCTACGTAATTTTATCTTAAATTTAGTGGTTAAATCTTTTGGTCCATTTGTATCGCGGACTCGAATAGTCGAATTGCCAGGAAAAGAATAAGCGAATAAGAAAATAATTGGTAAAAACTGAATTTGTCTTCAAGAATATAGTGGTTGTATGATATTTGAGAGGTAAAGTATTATTTAGCTATATTTTAGTGGCCAAAACAGTTTTTTTTTATTTTTTTAAAAAATCATTTAGGTGGGCTTTTTGATATTCTTTAAAATTCAATTGGTTAAAGAAAATTGATGGTCAAAGGGATGTGATTGTAATTTTTTTTTTTTTTTTTTTAAATCATTTAGGTGGGCTTTTTGATATTCTTTAAAATTCAATTGGTTAAAGAAAATTGATGGTCAAAGGGATGTAATTGTAGTTAAGTTCGATTAAAGTAGTGTCACTCTAATATTAGAAAAAAAAAAAAAAAACAAATGTTATTGTAATTTTTGTTTTCTAAATGAGATAAACTGATAACATAAATTGTTCTCAAGTGTCCATGACAATTGTGTTCTTGTGCATTCATTGATCAGGAATTCAATTTTAGAATAAAATGAATATTTTAAATTATTGTGTTTATTATTGTATTTAGGAACTAAATGACTGTGGACCCCACCTCCAAAGGAATTAAAAGTTCCTTGATAAAGAAGAACTTACATCCAACCTCCTAAGTCCTCCTATCTATCGAAATTATTTCTCCTAGGAAATAGAAGCTAAATAACCTATTTACCAAATGTACCCTTACTTTTAGTTTAATTATTTATTTAACATAAGGTACTTTTATAACCACACTTATTTTATTCCAATTCCTTTCAATTCTTTAGCAAAATAAACAGCATAATAGAAATTGAATTCCCCTAGTAACTTCATTTCCCAATAGATTAGTAAACAATTTAATGGAATTATAGAACCCAGTTTTACGAAACTTAAATTATATATCTTTCTTGAAGTTTATTTTCTATGCTTTCAATTCCTGATTAGTATTCGGTATTCTCAAATATAAGTGTTAATGAAGTCATTAAACATATTAAAGGGCTTTTTATATTGACACCTCTATGTTTTGTTGACATTATAGAGACAACTCTTTAACCGAAACAAACTACGTCAACGCAATCCTTAAATTTTCTATAAAAAAAAAAAAAATGACTGAGGTACCCTTTCTGTTAGTTAATCGTGACAAAAATTCTTATTTGGACTATTAAATATTTTTGGAATGCTAAAAATTAAATGATCTTTTTATCCTTATTTGGCACCAAAAATAAGGTTAACTGATTTTTTGGACACTTGTAACCCTAATTTTCACTCAAATGGAAAGTAAAATGGCTTTCTTTTTTCTCCTTTTCCCTTCAAGAGTTCATTTTGAATGGTAATATTGTTGGACAATTTACAACAATGTAATATTTTAAAAGATAAATTATACATTTTCTTTCTGAACTATAGATATTATCACAGAATGACCCCCGAATTTTAATTTTAGCTTTTTTTTCATTTAAATTTTAACAACTATTGCAATTTTCCTCCTCAACTAAATTTTTGACAGAGAATGTCACATGAAATGCAAAAACTAACAAACAAACAAAAACTCCTTATCTTAAGATTTTTAATATAAATAAGACGCATCAAATAAATATTGAGCATCTTTAAACCATTTTTAGTACACAATTACTCAGTTAACTCATTCTAGTTTAGTCGCGTATAAGCACAATTATGCGGTAAGAGTTGTCATTTTTTTACTACACTAACTTTCTCTTAATTTACTTGACTTAAGGAACCTTAGAAGTTCATCAATGCCGAGTCAACAACAATAACAAAAATAAAAATTTAACAAGGGGAAAAAAATTACAAGAGTTACTGAAGTTTGGAGAAAAAAAAAGCTAAAATTAAATTTTATGAGGCATTTTGTGACAAAAGCTATATAATTCAGAAAGAAAACATGTAATTTGTCTTATTTTAAATTAATAGAGATGTTATCCGCCCATTAAAGTAGCATATTACATTGTTCAAAAGAAACCACAATACGATGATAACAATTACATAATCCCAAATAAATTATAATCTCGACATAAAATTACATAGTCCAAAATAAGTCATAATACAAAAATTGCATAGTTCAATTCTCCCCCAAAAAAAAAGTCAAATAAATCATAATAATGACAAAAAAAGAGCCATCATCCACAAGAGTTGTCACTGCCATGAAATTACTAGTCCAACATCAATTTATCCACTTGTTTTATGTCAAGTGATCCGTTTGATCAAGTGCTTCTCCTGCAGATGCCGAGATGCAGGGAAAACCAATTGAAGTTGTTGCCAAGCTGCAGGCTATTACTCATAATTGGGAAATGACCCCCTAATATCCTAATATTTATTTAGACTTTAATTTATCTATATTCCAGGATTATAAGTCCATGGACTTCGTCTATGAGCCTCCAGGGATGAAGGTGGTTTTATACCGAAACGTCCCAGACGTGCGCTGCACCTGATCAGCATCCTCCTCAAAAAAAAATTAAACAAGAATAATATTGTCATAATTGTATTCACTGGTCTATCAAGAGGCCCTACTCGTTAGTCACTTGAGAACCCTCTAATACGTTTGCAGGAAATAAGAATAAAAAAAAGGAGCCTCAAATAGAAATGCCTAAAAATCCAAGTATTATGTTTAAAATTAATGGCCAAACTTTTGTTCCATTCATAAAGCAAATTCGAATTATGATGATTTGAACAGTAAAATCCTAATAGTTTGCTTTAAATTAAAATCAAAACTAGCATTTGGATATGCAGTAAGCATAAATCTAAATAAGATGTATTACAAAGAAAAAAAGAGAGGAACTGACATTAGAAATACCATTTAAGATGGTAAAAAATATTATTTATGCGTACTTGACTATAAAAAAAATAAACAATTGTCATTTAATTAATAAAGAAAAAATAAAAGATCATAATAACACCTAATTATTTAGAATTACATAAAATCGAAAAATTGAAAAATCTTAAATAAAATTTGTAATGACAAATGAATTAATATTTCTCTTATTTGACTATTAATGGAATTTATGTGGAATTAAGTGCTTATGCCATATTTCAATTTATGGAATATGTGCTTTTATGTTAGCATGAATTGTAGGTATGCATTATTTTATGTTAATGGTCCATTTAGATCGTGAGCTTAACTTGTGGTGATTTAAACTTTTTTTTTATTTAGATTGTAAAATTTTGAAAAGTATGGTTTAAAGTGCAATCTAATAAGCTGCGGACAGAATTTCTTGCGGTAACAAAGAGGTCCGAATTACGAAGATTAAATACATAGTCCAAACTATATCGTAATCTCAAGATAAAATTACATAATCCAATTCTCAAAAAAAACATATTCCAAAAGAAATCAAAGACGCCAACACAACATAAACCAAAAGGGCAACAATCCACTAAGAGTCGTCACTGCCATCAAACTAGTCCAACATCAATTCATCTACTAATTATCGTAGGTCACGTGATCAAGTGCTTATGCCGCTTCTCCTGCTGATGCCGAGATGCAGGCTATTCTTATAATTGGAACATGATCACCCTACGATCCTAATGTTTATAGGACTTGAATTTATTTATTGTGTCGTCCTCCATCACCCGCTGTGGGCGCCGGTTTTGCGATCGAAGAACCTGAGTCTGCTCGACCTGCGTCGCACCCGATCAGCAGCCTCCTGAAAGAATGGAACAAGAATATTTTGGTAGGTGAAGATGAAGTGACCAAATTAATTAATTATCTAGTCTAAGCCACTGTATTAATACTTGTCACTCTACAATATATATATATATATATATATATATTAGTTAATAGAGTCGTACATACCGACCGAATTGATCACCGAACGGTGGATTGAAGAGAAGAACAATGATTATGATCCAAAATAACCATAAAAACCTTAACAACTTCATCTCTGTACCGAGCTGCTAACTGTCTCAGCTTGTAGGAGTTATATTATATGAGTTGTATTTATATATATATATATATATATATTAGTTAATAGAGTCGTACATACCGACCGAATTGATCACCGAACGGTGGATTGAAGAGAAGAACAATGATTATGATCCAAAATAACCATAAAAACCTTAACAACTTCATCTCTGTACCGAGCTGCTAACTGTCTCAGCTTGTAAGAGTTATATTATATGAGTTGTATTTATACATGGTGCTTAGATGGCTGATTACATAGACGACGAAAAAGTATTCAAAACAAGGTACGTATGAAAATAATAAAATATAAGAAGAATTATTTTACTTAAATCGTCCCCACACGTTGTTTACGTAGGAAACTACTTGGAAGATGAGAGAACCCAGCTACTTAGTCAATAATCAGTTCTAACTATACTTAAAACATTGATCAAGAGACGATTTCCATTGTTTGAAATGCGAATGTTGCATAAACAACCATAAACACGTTTGCAGGAAATAAGAAAGGATAAAAAAAGAAAAAATAGTGGTTCATTTGGAATGACAAACTAATCAAATGTTCACATTTTATTGAATGAGTATACCAATTAAGTATAAAATGACGCGGTACACTTAGTACACTGAATAATTTCTCTTGTCGATATTAATTATATAGATTTCGTTTAGAAGGTGGGAATATCAATAGTTGATTACATCACACAAGTCCAATGATCTCGAATCATTTTCACACCTTGATTCCGAGCATCAAGAAAAAGAAAATTGCACCGAGAAGTTAGAACTCTGCAACGCTCAACTCATAGATTAGATTTAAGAGAGAAAATCAAGCAATTAAGGTGCCAGTGTAAGATTGAGGCAACCTCTGGGGTTGGTTATCTCCCACTTACTCGATATTGTAGGGACTTGAACATGAGTTTCGACACAAAGTCTCATCGAAATACGATATATGTTACTGTTCTTGTCCCAAATATTGCACTAACGATCGAGCCAAAATTCAGGGTTTCTTGAAATTTTCTGATCCAAAGTATTTATATGAGCCGATTCCCAATTAATTTGCTTAGATATTTGTTGTTGCGCATCTTTCAAGTCAACTCGTTTCAATTTACTTAAATGAATTAGAGTTATTTTTCTTCGATAAGGTAAGTCAGGTCATGCACCACAATAAATAGGATTTTCTGCGACGAATTTTGCTAAAAATTTCCAAAATCGTCGCTAATAGAAATAGTACGTGATTGTATTACTTTTTAGTTAAATAATTACGTTAATAAAATGATATTTATTAAAAATAAAGGGAGACTCGTACAATCTCTAAGATAGATTCTTTCTTTTTTTAAAGATAAAGTAGTGAACCAAATCTAATTGTGGGGTCCACGTGGGGCCCACTTGTGTGTCTTGAGTTGCAACTCCATAGTGTTATATAGAAGACTTGGTGAAATATAATGTCCTTATAGTAACAAGATTTAGAGGATGTTTGGTAGAGGGATTTATTTTCTTATTCGAATTATGATTCGTGTGATCGTTACAGTATTTTCTCTTACAAAAAAATACACGTAAATAAAAAATAGTTCGAATTACATGGTTTGAACCCTCCAACCAAACGTCCTCACTCTTGAAACGTACCCACTAAACTTGTACCGTCTTTCTGAAAATGCATGGAATTTTTTTTAGAAAGCAAGATATTCTTGGAAAAATTAATCGTTAAAGATAATAGCGTAAATGAATATTAAAAATACTTTGTAAAAACTGAATTTGCGTTTAGGAATATGTTGGTTGTAAAATATTTGAGAGGTAAAATATTATTATGTCATGTACATTTTAGAAAATTATTTAGCTATATTTTTGTGGCCAAAAAAGTTTTTTTTTTTTTAATTTATGGGGGGATTTTGGATATTCTTTAGAATTTTAATGGTCAAAAGGGATGTCATTGTAGTAAAGTTTGTAAACACAGTGTCAGTGTAATGTGAGAAAAAAAAAAAAAAAAGAATAGAGAGTGTTATTGTAATTTTCCTTTTCAAATTGAGCCAAGTGAAAGCAGAAAGCGTGTGTTTATTAACACCCTCATTGTAAATAAGAACGTATTGAAAAGTTCAAAAAAGAACAATTTTACAGAAAGAAGAGTACGAATTAGATTTTAAAAGGAAAAAAAAGAAGCAACCATTGACTATTAATTTTTTTTACAATTTTACAGAAAGAAGAGTACGAATTAGATTTTAAAAGGAAAAAAAAAGAAGCAACCATTGACTATTAATTTTTAAAAAAAAGGAAAATGGTTTATTTTTAAATGATAAATTTGGTTAGTAGATGGGTGAAAAAAAAAAAAAGAAAAATAATACAATTTAGTTAAAGGCGCTTTTTTCAAAATTTTAATAAGGATGTAACAAGTTGAATGACTGGTTGTTTAAAAATAAGTCTGTAAAAAAATAAAATGAGAAGTATTAATAGACGTACTCAAACAGAAAATTATCTCAAGCCCACAGCAGTTTTGTTATTTGGGAGAAAATGAGAGTATAGGTATTCCCAAATACAAGTGTTAATGAGGTCATTAAATATATTTAACAGCTTTTTACGTTGGCATCCTCTGTTTTTGCTGAAATTACAAAAAAAAATTCCATTTTTAATGGCAATATTGTTGGATAATTTACACAAGTAACATTTAAAATTGGCAGAGATAGTATCCACCCATTAAAGTAGCATATTACATAGTTAAAAAGATGCCATAATACGAAGATTACAATTTCATAGTCCCAATAAGTAATAATCTCAAGATAAAATTACATAATCCAACATAAGTCATAGTATAAAGATAAAAAAAAAAATGCATTGTTCAATTCTATAAAAAAAAAAAAAAAATGTACATCGTCCAAGATCATAATAACAAAATGAGGGCCGTCACACACCATAAATCAAAAGGCGCTACTATCCACCATGACTTGTAACTCCCATCAAACTAGTTCAACATCATAATTGGAACATAATTATCCTACGATCGATACTAATATTTTTAAAATGTTTCGTGGGTTTGAACCATATTTCAAACCTTTTTTACTATAATGTTTTTTTTTCACAAACAGCACCTTTGTGTTCCTACACCAGGGCTTGGATGGACTGGACTTCTTCCATTACCCTTAATCGGCGACGGCGGTCTCCAAGGTTGAGGAGGCGCACGACCTGCGCTGCACCCGATCAGCAACCTCCTGAAAGACGGAAACAAGAATAATATTTTGTCATAATAGGATTAGGTAGATGATCATGAATTAAGTGACCAAATTAATTAATTATATGTAAACCAAGCCACTGTAATATAGCTTAGTCTGTACAATGTTTTTAAGTTACTATATAGAGATTCTTACATACCGATCAGAGCGATCACCAAACGGTGGATTGAAGAGAAGAACAATGATTAGGACCCAAGAAAACCATAAAAACCTTAGCAACTTCATCTCTCTACCGAGCTGCTAATTGTCTCAGCTTGTAAGAGTTATATATATGAGCTGTATTTATACATGCTTAGATGGCTGACTACGCAAGGACAACACAAGGAGATAATTATGGAAAAAAGTAGAAAATGCTTGGAACTTGGAAGATATTCTACTTATATCGTCCCTTCTCTTTTTACTTATATAGGAAGCCACTAGGAAGATGAGAGAACCGTACTTGGTCAATATTCAATTCTAATTCTGCTTTCAACTTTTATCAATCATTAATTTATCCTCCATTGGAGAAAGGATTTCCATCGTTGAAACGTGAATGGAAATACCACTTGTCTATCAAGAGCCATACTCGTTTAGTGACTTGAAACAACCATAAATACGTATGCCGGAAACAAGAATGAAAAAAATAATTAAAAAAAAGGATCTAATTGGATCGCGCGTTTGTAATTTAGCGATTTGAATCTTTTTTTTATTCAGACTGTAAAATCGGGAAAGTGTGTTTAAATTGCGATTTAAACTAGCGCTCGATATACGTTTAAAGGGTAAATCTGAATAGGAAAGAAAAATAGAAAAGAAAAATTCGATGGAGCACACCAAAAATGAGAATTTCTTGCTCTAGTAAAGAAGTCATGTTAGATCTGATTGTACGTCTAGTGTTCCAGATGGTGTTGTAATACAATTTGGGACACGGCTTAATTAATTAAGATCCGAATTAATTATGTCCAATTTTCGGGAGCAGAATAAAGTGCATAAATAAAAAGAACATGCAATATGATATCGCAGTTCGGTGCGCACACCTACATCTGCGGGGTCTCGTACATACAGTAAACAGTTCACTATGTTCCAGAAATTACAGACACTGACGGACTTATTCACACAAGAACCCTTTCTAGACAATGACGCCGCAGTCACGAATCTCCACATTGATGGTGTTTAACATGTATCACACGTCTTTTATTCACCTGGCGAACTCCCTTCGACCGGCAAAGCTTCCTCCCGAAAGCAACAAGCCGATCTCTCGAAAGAAGTAATGATTAACACTCAAAGGCTCTCAAACTCACAGACTTTTTCTCTGAATATTTCTCTATTAAATCCGTACCAAGTGAGCTAAATGCAAGTCCTTAAAATAAGGCTTCCAAAGCTACTCGATAATCTCTCCCCCAAAGATCTTTTCTTTTCTCCATGATTCTCTCTTAGATTATTTCCATAAAATCTCATGCTCAAAATATATGTGCAATCTCACTAGTAAAATTTGTCCGATTCTCTCAAAAGAATATCATACATAATCTCCTTTCAAAGAAATCTTCCATGATTTTTTTCTCAAATTAAAATCTCTCTGATTTTATCTGCTTCATTGTCTCACTTAGACTTCCTCTAAACATGCTGATTAGATAAGCCTCTTTTTAATTCAAAACACCAAATCTCATTTGAACTTTTAAACCAAACCCAATGCTTTAGTCTACTTACATCACACCTCCACGTTTGTAATATTTTAACGTTCAAATCCCAAAGCTTATCTCACGCAAATCACTAACCAAGTGCAGCCAAATCATCTCCAATAAATTCAAATATGCAACTCTTGAACTTGAATTTAAATCTTCTCCACATCATATTCGGATTACTTCACACAAACAATTAAATCTGAATTAATCTTGACTTGCAAGCTATATCTCCATTTCAATTTGAAACTAAATCTATATCACTTTATCTGCATATAAGCCATTTTTCGTTCAAATTCAAATCAACCTTTTTAATCCTTATCTTCACATATCACAACTCAACAAAATCTGCAACTTCAAATCTGATTCTACAAGATTACTAATAAATTACCGACTAATAAAAATACCTAACGAGTCCAAATTATGACAATTTGCAAGTGGTTGAGATTTAAAATCATACTTACATTTGAATTATTTTACTTTTTAGGTTGCCAAACATCCATTGAACGCGTTTTCTAGTCAAATTTCGGCTCATGGATTCATACCCATGAGCTTTATATCTGGGGACATATTTAACCGTATTTTGTTGACGGTCAATATTAATTAAAAAAAATGCTCAATATTGACCATCCTTATAGCACGAATTTGAATTCAACGTACTCTAAGCAGCCAAAGGCAATGCAAGATGAATACTTATTTTTAATGTAACGAATTTGGAAAGTGTCTAGAAGTGCATATAGGATTGAGCAAAATAAGAACTCTCCACTTGATTTTGTAGCGACTTCCTCAGATTCGGATACCATGTGTAGGCACAATCTCTTCGAAATAGGAGATACGTTTCTGTTCCGTGTCCAAAAAATTTCACTGGCGAGCCAAAATTCACGGACTTAGGGGCTTTCTTGAAAGTTTCTAATCTAAAGACTAACATGAGCCGATCTCCCATTTGGTTTGCTTATTTGTGGTTGTGCATCTTTCGTGTCAACTCGTTTCAATTTACTCAAATGATCCAATAGAGTAATGTTCTTTCAATAAGGTGATTCAAACTGTTAAATTGAGAATGACGCTAATGATCGTCCTTTTTATTATATATATATATATATATATATATATAATATGTATATATTATATATAGATGGCGCACTACAAAAAATAGCATTTTCAACCATGATTTTGCTAAATTCCTCGAACCGTTGCTAAAAGTGCTTAGTGACAACTCTTCATGACGGCTAAAGTTAGTGACAACATGAGTCATGGTTAATGCAATATTTCATCTTTTCTTTTTCTTGTTATAGACATAGTTTGATTTCGGTCCTAAACCAAAGCCCATTCGTCCGACTAAGATGTTTTGTTTTGAATGAAATTTTCATGCTCATCGAGAAACCGAAATGAACGGTATCGGTAAGAGAATAATGATTTGAAGATTCCAACTTTCATTACTGAACTTTACGAAAAGAGGCCAAAAAATGTGGAGATGCGGGGTATCGATCCCCGTACCTCTCGCATGCTAAGCGAGCGCTCTACCATCTGAGCTACACCCCCTTTGCTACAGTAGAATTCATCAAATAATAAAATTTACTGAAAAAGAAAGTTTTAGCACCAGCTCAATTTCTGCCATCTTTTTCTTTATATACAAATTCAATTAATAATAATGTGCAAGTGGGCAGAATAGAGACTGATTGCTTCTTATTCTCACAGCGCAATGCCGGGGTATATAAGGAATTCCAGGTCCTCACTTATGTAACATGTGTTGCCTATTCTTGAAGCAATTTCTATGTGACAAAATTATTTTTTTCGTCGTTTTCTCGCAGATTTCATGTTCTACAACTTGCAAGATGTAGAATGTGCATTCAGCAGGAAACCCCAAGTTTGTCTGGTAGTTTTATTTCCATAAATTTGGTTATTAATGTGAATTTACTAGTACAATGCAACAATATAGTTGATATTAATCAGAACTTTCATGAGTTTTTTTCTTCCATCTTTTTTTCCCCCACTCAACTACCTTTGCATTATTTTTAGTTGTTACCAATTATGATCCCTTTGTGATTAGCATTCCTTTTTTTTTTTTTTTTTTTGAACTTAGGGTGGGTAGATTCGAACTCTACACTTTATGATAGAGTCTGATGTGGAATTACCGCTAAACTATATCTACAACTACACTTAGCAATCTTTTTCATATAGAAATATGTTTTCAACAAAGTGGAATACATTTAGATACTAACATGAAAACTCAAAGAAGAGGTTACACGAGAAAGTTATACTAATATTAGCCCCAACCAAATGAAGCATATTCTAATAGATAAATATCAAAACCTTTCTTAGCTTTATGACTCTAGAACCACTTAATACAAAATATTCTTTGCATTAAATAGCAGCCTAATGGAATAATTAAGTATCATTAACAAGGCAAACTTTGTAAGCTCTCTTCTAATTTTCCAACCTTGTTGATGATCTATATTTGTAACGAGCAGCCCAAAAGAGATAGTGCAAGAAGTTGAGTCCACTGAGAATACACATCAACCAGTAAAACCTCTCAAGGTGATAGTGATTCAAGTTGGCACCAGAGAGCCAAGGAGTGTGCCTATATGCACTTGTGACACCATTGACAATCGACACGAGAACCGAGCTAAGATAGTACCCCATTGCCAGTGATGCCCATGAGAGAGCCATGGCCAAAGATCGCATGCTCAAAGGAGCTTCTGTGAAGAAGAATTCCATCATCCCGGCCAATGTGAAGAGATCGGCTGAGCCCAAGAATAAGTACTGCAATGCCAGCCAAAGGAATGTGATCGGCAAAGGCTCGTGGGGTGAGTCCATTAGTCGATGTTGCGATGCGACGTTCTTGCGCTTGGTTTCGACTAGAGCAGCCACTGCCATGGCCACAATGGACAGCACAAGCCCTGTCCCAATCCTCCGCAGATGAGTGATTCCCATCTCAGTTTTAGCGATCTTTCTCGCGAATGGAATGATGATATGGTTGTATAGTGGGGCCAGGATCATGATGAAGAGGACGGGGAAGACGGGGAGAGAAGCGGGGGGGATTTTTAAGGTTCCTAGCTTGGTGTTCATGGTGGCTGCTTGTTGGACTGAAAATGTTGAGAGCTGGGCTAGGCAGCAGTTTAGCATTATGGTGGACATAAATATAGGTAGGATTTTTACTACTATCTTGACCTCTTCCACTTGCTTTACAGTGCATTGCAGCTTTGGATGAGCAGGCTTGTCATATAGTGCCCAATTGAGGAAACTGAGACTTTGTGTTGGGGTTTGAGCTGGTGTGTTTTTATTGGGATTCTGGTCTTCTCCCTCGCTTGTTTCGGTTGCGTAAGACGAGCTTGTGCTCATGCCCATGATGGCATTGTTTGAATTTCTGGATTTGAAGGAATTGCATATGGCTGCAGCCAAAACCTGTTTGGGAAAAATAAAAAAGAATGACTTGTTATATTTTGTTTAGCTAGACCAATCTAAGTGAAAGTGTTGTTGAGTGGGTAGAGTGTAAGTGTTGCTCTAATGCAGAGATATCATGCAGAAATTTCACACTTACAATTTCGATTGCCCTAATTTCTCTGATATTGAGGGGTGAAAATTTTAAGGTTGTGAGAAATGTTAGAGAAAATTTACAGAGTCTAAGAGGTGTGCTATTTTCTCTTGTAATCTTTTTCCTTATCATGTCGAAATTCTACAGCGGCAGAAAGTGGACATAGCTCTCACATCAAGTATGAACCACTATAAATCTTGTTGTGTGCTTATTTTATTTGTTTTATTTTTATTATTATTTTACTGTTTTCGATAGTAAAGAATTAAAGTGTCTAAATCTTAACAAGTATTGTGCTTTTTTTCTTCCTACTCATTTTACCTTCAACATGGTTGTGATGGGGCTTCCTGTGGGAAGTTTTGTCCTGTAAAAGGGAGAGCCAATGAGGAAGACTGGAATCGACATCAGTATTGTTGCAGTAGAGACCCCGAAACCCCATTGCCAACCTTTGTTGTCTTCGATCCAAACGACGAAAGTGACTGCAATTAGAGCCCCACAGGAGAGGCAGAAGACATAATAGTTGAAGAATGATGATCTCTGCTTCCTTCCTTGCGGAGTCGTTTCGTCGAATTGTTGAGCACCGTGCGGGGGAAGTGAGCCTTTGATTCCACCAACTCCAAGCGCCACCAAATACAGGCCTGCAAACAACATCACTTCTTTCCATCCACCAACTTCCTGGCAAGTACCAATTGAATGGCACTTTGGTGGCTTCAAAGATTGTATTTGAGCTTGGATTGTGAGTATCAGAAGTCCCTATTAAATAAACACAATAGACAGGTGCCTATGTTAATGCATAAACACTAATGATTAACATCATAGTATTCAAAAACAAGAATTTTTAACCTGGTTGTGTCATAAAGAAGTACATTAATTTTATTTACCATGTTATCTGTTTGGTAAAAGGAAAATGGTTCCTGAATGTGGTAGATGTTGCATAATATTTTTCTGGTTTTGTTAGGATTGGTCGTGTTCATTTATTATATTTGTCTTTGATCAACTGATCATTTGGCATTTACCCAGGTTTTCTTTTTCTACTTTGTGTTTATCTTCTTCTCTTCTATTCTTCTTAGGTGTCACTTTATCTATTGTTACTGTTATTGGGCTCCATTATGCAGTAAGGAGAAACCTCCACAGAAAACTAGGAAAGGGATGGGATCCTAACTTGTGGACCTAGCAAGGTCATGACCCTGAATTCTTATTGGACAATTCTAACATCTATTCTCTCTTTCTTTAGTTCTAATTCTCATATGTCATGACCCTGAATTCTTATTGGACAATTCTAACATCTATTTTCTCTTTCTTTAGTTCTAATTCTCATATTATTATTTGGATGCATTCAATATGTTCCTATTAGTGCAGAATATTTATTTTGAAAATTGATAGTAATATATGATATTGACCCTAGGTAGGATTGTTATCAGGAGGGGCTAGTTTTGTACCATTTCTGTAGCATCTACCAAGAGTAGCACACCTCAGCCATGGAAATTGACATAAGCCATGCATGTAGGAATTGTTAATTTGCTATCCTTATTAAAGGACCCCACAAATATTCTAAGATGAGTCCTACCACATGTGGACTGCGGATTCGACTCATGTGTCTCTTTATTCATATCCTCTTATATGTTTCGCCAATAATATCATGTCACGTCAATTAAAATGTCATGCCACATTAATTAAAAAAGTCACGCCAGTTATCATATTTTAATTGATGTAACATTATATTATTTGGTATGACATGAAAAGCAATAGGAAAAAAGGGACATGTAAGCCGAATCCTGTGGACTAAATATGCTTGTTAGTGTCCTAGCATAGCCAACTGGCCAACTCTCTCTTTTTTTTTTACCCTTTTTTTCGAAACTCGTCACAAGCAACTTTGAATTGAAACATTCCTACTTTCAACAATATGCTTGATATTTCTAGAAACTCTCTTCCCTCGTTGTGTTTAAGTACATAACTAACTGAACTTATGAAGGTTCTAGAGTTGAAAAATGACAACAATATTCTGAACAAAGAAAGAAAGGAACTAGAAGCTTCAATCTTTGTTCGACACTCACCATGAACTCAATTGCTGCACTTATCAAATAGATGATGTAAGTGGTGAAGAAAGCGTCTGCCAGAATGCCGCCGAGGAGAGCGAGGAGGAAGGCGGTGCCCATGAAATTGGTCACCATGGTGGCAGCATCAGAAGGAGAAAAGTGCATGAATCTTGACAGGTACAGCACAAGGTTGCTTGCATTTGCCAAGAATGCTAGGTTCTCCAATATCTCCACAACTGAGGTTTTGCAACATAACAAAATGAGAAGTAATCTCCAACATCTTTACACCAAGCATAAAAATAACAACTGAAAAATAATTCTAATTGTTGACTTGCATAAAAAAATCTTTATACCTATATAAGAATAGGTAAGGTTTACTAACCTAAGACAAAGGAGGCAGCAACCATGCCTCCATGATGGCCTTTTAAGACAGGTCTGTTTCTCCAATCCACAAAGCCTTCCCATGTGTTTAACTGCTGTTCTTCATACTACAATAGTATCCCAAATGAAGAAAACCATTAAATTAAGAAAATAAATTAGTATACTAAGAGAAACAAAATATATATATATATATATA
>NW_010368052.1:216215-295653 GCF_000414095.1 Morus notabilis | reverse complement strand
TATATATATATATATATATTAGAAAGTGTAACCCCACCATTTTTTCTTTTGTAATGCTTCTATTGGTTCCCTAGTTGTAGAACTTCAATGATGAGTGAGAGAATAGTTCCTATTTGAAGTAGGAGGGTGATGGTTTTTGGGGAGGTATTGAACTGGTGGGAGAATGATTTTGTTCTAGAATTTTTTATAGCAGATTGAGAGTTGGAAATTGAGTCATATTTATAGGCCTAGAAAATGGTGGTCCAAACAAGGAAGAATGGTCTAGACCCCATGACAATAACTGTTCAGTGTACAAGTCCCTTTTAACCTTAAATCAGTTGCCACTCTTGACATTTTTTTACTAATGAAATTTTGAGGGCAAAAATTGAGGGTGTTTATATGTACGGAAGAGTTTTTAATTATTACGTTTCTATTAATAGTTACCGTTAAATGTAAAAATTTGATAATGTGGTATGATGAGAATCCAGTTTTATTAATTGTCATAAATTTTTTTAGTCAATTATCTAATTTATTATAATCACTGGATTAATATCTTACTGCTAAAATAATAATACTCATCAATAAGTATATATGTAAATAACCGTTATCTAGCATGGTATAGAGAAGTTGATTGGAAAACCAAATCATACCACTAAGAAAAGCTTTAGACCTTCTGATATCTTCTTTTTGACATCAATATTCTATTGTTTCTTTTTGGTAGATTGGCTTAATAGAAATGGATAATGTTGAATCTTGTTTTACCAAAGGAAAAAAGAACAAAAATAGGTGGGTTTGAAGTTGATTAAACAGGTGTAAAGAGCTGATTAATGATGAGTTCTAGATATGTTTTGAGAATTTGGAATTGTATAATTGCTCGTGCTATTATATGTTGTGATTGTCAAGATTTCTGAAGTGGCAGGGAAATAATGTCGATCCCAAAGTGAGATATAAACACAATTCAAGCCAAAAAAAAAAAGGTGAGATATAGACACAAGGAAGCAAGTGGGCTGAACTATTAAATGAGGTCATATGGGCGTTATGCTTATAGGGAAAGGGAAAGCCAGAGGTTGGCTTCTAAGGCATATTCCACAACCACATTCACTCATAGCAATAGTGGTAAGGCCACTGTTTGTCAAAGCTAAAGCTCACAACAAATCAATGTCTTTATCACTTGCTATATATATCAAAATAGGGTTATTTGCTATTTTATGTCCTGCATTTTAAGTTTATAAAAAAGTATACCATATATTTTGGATGTTCTCAATATTATATATCAAATGTATATCTTGTCTTTGATTAGTACTTCCAATGTAAACTCTTTAAAGATTATCATCAACTTCTTTTCTCTATATCTCCTAATAATTATTTTAAGCCGTCCTTTAAGCGGTTAAAATCAGTATTTGATTGAGAGAATGTGTAAGGCCTGTTTAGTTTACACGTTTAAAATTATGATTTTAATTATCCTACAGTACTTTTTTCTCACAAAAATTTGAATCAAAAAGTTCCCATCAATGAGTTCTCTCACAAAATTTGAACTCAGAATCAAAATAACTGACATAAACGAGTGAACCAAACGGGCCATAAATATAATATGAAATTAAAATCTAAAGATCCAATCGAGAGAACATCCAAAATGCATGGTATATATTATTAATAAGCCTAAAATGCACAAAATAGTAAATAGCCCTATCAATATATGTCACTGTCTTCTTCCTGTTTTGTCCTAGTTACCAGTCACCCACTCCTAATTCACAAAAGGGGTGTCCTAAACTGTTTGGTTTCCTGTATCATGACATATTTTTCATGTCCTCTTTTCCTTTCCTTGTGCCACAAGCTATTAATGAGATTGCAACTTGGTACTGAATGTGTTGCCACTTCTAACCAGTTGCTAGAGGCTTCTTAGTGGTCTGTTCATGCTACGCCATGGCCGGCTAGTGTCGGTTTTCGGTCTGGGCCACCAGAAATTTTATTTTATTTTTTTTCCTTTTTTTTTCCTAAGATGTGTGGATGTGATCAAGGATTCCAGATTGGCTTCATCTTTGGTGCTTGATCTGAATATTTCCAAATTGAGTGGTTTAGAGGGCTTTCAAGAACGGGTCCTACAAGGCCAGCATTTACTTCCAATGCACCTCCACTACTTCTAAGTAGAGTTTCCTCTCTTGAATTTGATCCAAAATGAGAATAAGATTAATATATATATATATATTTTAAATTTTAAGGTCATTTTTAATTTGCGCTTCGAACTGTAAAAATTCTGCTTAAAAACATATTGAAAAAAGTAATACACTCACATGGTCTTTCTATTTAAATTTTTATTAAAATATATATATATATATATATATATCACATGAACACTCTTAACACTTTTTTCCATTTAATTTTAACAGAATTTTTTAACAAAAAGACTTAGACGGAATAAATTTAAAATTTAGAGAGTAAAGTAAGAATTATCAAAATTTAGAAGACAAAGTAAAAATGATCCTAAAATTTATGAGCACCAATGAGATTAACCCAAAAAAACGAAAAGGAGTTATCAGTTTGAAGTTTTGTCAATACTAAAATACGTTTCAATTGGGGATAATTAAGAGAGACAACTTGTCTCTATCTATATGAAATTGATGTTTGAATGGCTTAGTTGTTTAATATACATATATATGCATACATATAGTTGTTTAATATACATATATATATATATATATCCTATCTTTTGAGAAGCCATTAGAATGAATGCATTAAAGTTTGTGGTGTCACTCTCTTTTGTTTCATATTCCGGAAAGGAGATAACCCCAAGTTTGTGATGTGTGAGATAAACCCAAGTTTGTGATGTGTGGGTATCTTCTAATTCTCCATTATTCGAGAATTTAGCTAGGTTTTCCTAGATAGTGTCTTCTCTATCACGTAGAACATTAGAATGTTTATCACTTTATCTTAAAGCTATTAATGTTTATCACTTTGAGAATATTCTGTGTTAAAGTCCCCAACTCTTTTATAGTTATTATTATAAGTGATCTTTTTTTTTTTACGTCTAGTATTTTAGCAAGTAAATAAATAAAATAGAGAGGTGTGGAACGGCATTAGTGTTACACTATCATGTGATAGTACATGAGTCTCACAGTATCTATAAGAGATAAAATTACTTTGGTACTCTGTATTATAATTTTGATACTCTGTATTTTTTATAATATTAAAATGATACGTTCACATTTTTAAAAATATTTTCTCGGTATCTTAAAATTAATTTTTGAGACATGTAATGTCCAAACTATCCTTCTTATTAATTAAAAAAATTAGCATTTAAAAAATTTGAATATATTTTAAAACATTAAAATATTTAAAAAACAACAAAACAAAATTTTCATGATTTTTTTCTAGATGTATTATTTTTTTAATTAAATATAAAGATACTAAGGTCATTTTACATCTTAAAAATTAGCTTCGAGGTATTGAAAAAATGTTTTTGAAAACGTCAAGATACCACTTTATTATTATGAAAAAAAAATAAGATATTAAGAGTATATTTCACTATAAACACAGAGTACCTAAATAACTTTATTCTTATTTATTATTAACGTTGTCAGAATAATTGTGACCGGTACAGTTTTTACACTTCGAAAAAATGTAAGGCAATCACTTTCCATACTAATCAATTAAGACGTGGTTGTTGTGCAACGAGGTATAATTATAATAATTATAATAATAATAATAATAATAATAATAATAATGATGATGATGATAATAATAATAATAATAATAATATTATTATTATTATTATTATTATTATTATTATTATTATTATTATTATTATAATATCCCATTTGGAAAATAACTTAAACAAAATTATTTCGTTTCCTTAAAGTGGTATGTTTGAACTTAGATCCAAACTATTATATATTATTTGGTCTAATTTTTGGAAGATCGATCACAATATTATGAAAGTTACTTTTATCATAGTTTTGACGTGTATTTATTTTCATTGTTAGAAATTTTTTACATTTGATAGTTGTTTAGGTAAGTTAATTATATGCTTGTAATTTGTATTTATATGAAACCCAATTTATAGTGTTCCTTCCAAATAAACATTCTCTCTATTTATAATCATAATTCATGAATATAAACACATCACCCAACAACATTAAATTTTTCTGTCTTTAACTTTTTCTGTCTTTAACTTTTTCTGTCTTCTCTTCTTCCTCTTTGTTTTTTATCTAAACATTATTACATACATAAAACATGTAATTGATGTGGCCACCTGCATAACCTTTTTTTTTCGTTATTTATTTATTTATATATTTATTATTGTTATTAGTTTTTGCATTAAGTTGTGTAAGCCATAACACATCAGTCGAAGAAGAAACCATCTCCAATCTGTCTTCTTTAAAATTATATCTCAACCCCACAACAATTGGGAAAGAAAAAGAATGGCCAAACACATTAACCAAGCTAGGATAGTTTTGTTCTAGAATCAGCCTAATGGCCAGCTAAAAGCGAACGTGCTTTCTGTAGGTTTATTACTGGAGTCTAGTAATTAAGGAGGATTCAAATACAAAATCAAACAAAATTGAATCGATATTTTCATTTTTAATTGATTTTATTTCGTCCGCTTGAAAGTCTCATTTTTTTATATTAGTTTCAAACCATCAAATCAACAAAAGGGACAAAGCTCTTATAATATTTTTTAAAAACAGATCTCGTTATAGTCTTCCACTTTATAGATAACTGGTGTCATCCTAACTGACTAACAGATTAGCGTAATTCTCTTATATTAAATCATAATAATTACTATTTTAAAAACTAAAAGTCATTTTTAAAAATATAACAATAAACGACTGTGATGTACATCTGTCATAAATAATTATATAAAAAATATTAAAAGGCATATTAATAAATGACTGTCATTTTTAATATTAATAATAATATGAACATTTGTCGTTTATATTATTAATATCACTTATTCTATTGTAACCGACTGTCGCTTTTAAACATAAATAACATTATCATTAATAATTACATCTATCATTTTTTTAATAGACACATCTAATTATGCATGAACATCTTTATCACTATTTATATTAAAAATGACATTCGTTTATTGATGTGTCTTTCAATATTATTCATATAATTAGTCATGACATATGTGCATGACAGTGGTTTACTGTCATATGCTTAAAAATAACTTCTGGTTCTTAAAATAACAGCTGTTACGAGTTAATATAAGAGAATTACGCCAGTCTTTCAGCCGGTTACGATAGGGTAAATCTTCTCCACAAAAGTGTTGCTGGTCCACAGAAAATGCCTTTTAAAAATATTTTCTTATATTTACCATGTTTCTCTCAATTTCATTCTTTTCATTTTTCTAATAAGTATTTTCATGTTTTAAGATTTAGGTTAAATTTCAACTAGTTAAGTCATAAAAAAAAAAAAAATTAAAAGTCAACTTGACACGATGAACACAAAATTTCAACCTTTTCCATGATTTATTTCAATTATAAATCCAAACTGGGTGAACTGGTTTATACATAATTTATTTTATTTGATTTCTTTTAAAAATTTCAAACCAACAAAAATTCATTTTTTTTATTTTGGTCAATGGGTTTTTTTTTTATAATTGGTCAATGGTTTTGGTTTTTCTCTTCAACTGACCTTGACCCTAATGCTACTGGCAGTTTGCAACCAATAGTACAAAAAACTGTTGTGGAACCCGTGGCCAGATCTCCATGAGACCGGGGTAATTTAGGACTTTTCGTGTGATTTTGTGCTATTTTATTTTCTATTTTTTGGATTACTCCATTAAAAATGAATATTTCAGCGTTTTTCATGATATCTTTAAGAAATCGAATAGTACCACAGTAGGCGATCTGGCTGTAACTTTGGTATTACGACAGACTATCTTCAAGTATCACAATAAGATACCAGTGGCCTTTTACTACGACCTAAAGTATCACGATAGGATACCGACAGTCACCGACCAACCACTATTGGTTGTCGGAATTTTTCAATGTCACAGCAGATTCCTCCCAGTAAAACAAGTAGGATTAGTAGTTGCCGCTAATATCTTTGTATTATCCAACTAGTGGTCTATTTGGTGTATCACACTCTTCATGAACTTTTCTTTTTGTCATTGAAAAAAAAATCAATTCAATGCTTTTTTCGCATTTCTCTTAAATGCCGAACTCAAATTCATAAGAATTTTGTGAAAATAAGGAAATGTGTCCCTTAACTTGCATTTTTAGTTTTATCTCTTCTATTAAAATTCTCTCCTTCTAAGCTTATATATAGTTAGAGAAGCTGAGGCGAAAATCTTATAATCTTTAGGAAAAAAAATATTTATGTGGGAGGAATTCCTCTTTTTTTCCTAGGATCTTTCAGTTAATTTAGCACAATGATCCAGTTAGATAGTCTTCTATAACTGAGCCCTAAATCCACAATAAACTGAGAACAACAAAACTTTTCTGGGCCATCTAGCAAGACAATTAATCTTAGGCTTTTTTATTAAAAAAAAAAAAATTAGTGAACTCACTCTTTAAATTATATTATTCTAATATTTTTAATTGAGGCATTTTTGACTAATATAATTCCTTGATTAAAAAGTATTAATTAAGAATAATAGATAAAAATCTAATACCCATACATTTTAAAAAGTATTTGTCTCTCTTTCTTTTTATTTTTGAAAGGTCGTTTATCTAGTTACTGCAACTTACAAGTTGTCTGTAACATGAGAGTTATTTTCTCTTTTCCTATGTAATAATCTTATTCTAGATTTGTAATGTAATGATGCCTGCCAATATTAATAGGAGAAAACTGTTTCTTTTTCCTCTAGTGATGGGTACCTCATTTTAGTCGTTCGATTGATTTTTAAGCAATCAGTTATATGTATGAGAATTGTTTTATGTCACGCGCTTTTATTTTTGACCAAACACGTATAGAACATACTATTAAAAAATGAGAAAATGAGATGAATACTATTTAGAGTGCATTGATATTGATATGAATTTTTACCCCTTATTCTTATTTAATATCATTTTTAATCAAATAATTAAATTAGTCAAAATGGTATTAATCAAAAATAAAGGAGAAAAATTGTTGATGGCAAAAATTCATCAACAGAAATATAACAAATTTCAAAACAGTTTGCGCGAATTTAATGATCAAAAACACGATTAAAAGTAATGAACACACAAGAATTATAGTGGTTCATCATTGATTCAAGAGCTACGTCCACTGTAGGGAGAAAAGAATTCACTATCTTTGAAGGAACTACACACATTAATGCTCAAAATGAGACTTAGAAATTTCTCGACCTACAATTCCTTATTTATATCGTTCCCCATCGTCCCAGCTAGTTTTCCTCTTTAATTCGGGAATATTTTCCTAATCTTTTAGGATAGTTTTCCAAAAAATCGAGATTACAATAAATCAGGACAATTTCTTTACTTTTCGTATATTTGAATTACAAATAACACATTTTTGAGCAAATCTCACATATCTCTTGACTTGCATAGACTCGACTTCATAAACGCTCTCAGAATTATCTTCGCCTACACTTGTTGGTGGGGTTGACCTCATGTTGTCCTTTGTATCTCCTCAGTACAGTCGACATTCTATGTATGCCACAAACCTAACTAGCGGGCTGCCCCTAAGAGAGTTACTATCCGACGTGGCGACTAAGGCTAAGATGTTCTCGATCATTTAATGCCCTCATTTATGACGCGTGGACCCCATTCAATAACTAATTTATGATTTAGAATTTTACCCTACAATAAAAATCATGACTTATACACTCTAAGAATAAATTTAATAGTTTTCTCTTGAAAAGTTATTATAATAATTAGAACAATACGGTAGTTAAAAAGAGAAAAAAACTTCTCTAATTATAAAAGAAAAAAGGATCTAAAATAACTCTTCTTAGAAAATTGCCAACTAAATTGAATACACATTTTATTATATGTTTTAGGCTCGGAATCTATACAAACATATTTGAAAAAGAACTCATCTTACACTGCAAGATCTCCAGCCCTTATTAAAATTAAATAAATAAATAAAGTTTTCAAACCAAATAGATTTCTCTAGGTTGTATTCTCTACTTCTTTTTTAATCAAAATAGGTTGACTTATGGGATAACACATGCATAAAAGATCATTAATGAGGAAAGTAGCAAACGTGCTCTCACATTGGTTTAGAATCTTTAGCCGTGTTTAGAATTATTCCGTTTTTATTTTTTACATTTTTCAAGAAAAAAAATGAAAACGTTTCTATAACGGCATTTGGCTCAATAAAGACAAAAAAGGAAAATGAAAACGATTTTTTAATTTAGTGTAAAATGAGAGAAAAATGAAAAATGACTTTTAGTCGTTTTTCATTTTTTATTTTGTTTTCTCTTCTCTCAAGCAAAGAGAGAGAGACATTAATAGATTTTTTCATACTGAAAATAATCTCTTAATAAAACTACCAAACGCATTTTAAAAAATGATTTCTGTCTGAAATTGAAAATGTTTTTATTTTTATTTTCATACAAAAAATAAAATCATTTTAAAATGAGTTCTAAATGTATTTTAAAACAAGTTTCAAGTTTCAAACGCGCCATTTAAGTTATAGAAAAAAATAGTTATTTTTAGTTCATTCCATATCTAGGAGTGCTGGAACTTTGGACGGGCCGCTCGTGACCACCCGAAAAAACTGAGCTTTTGCCCGAGCCCAACCCGCCCGAAAAATTCAGGCTGCCCGCCCGAGCCCGAATTTCACCTTGAACGGGCCGCGGGCTTGTATTAGGTCGCCCGAGCCCGGCCGGGCCGCCCAAGTAGCCCGAATTTTTTTAAAATTTTTTTTATAATATTAAGTTATTTTGTGTTAAAATTTATATATATATATATATTACAATTTGAAATTTAAAATGAACACACGAACTATATAAAAAAAATTATTTCTTTATTAATTTTTAAATTTGTAATTCATGATTGTCTCGTTAAAAACCTTACCAAGAAAAACCCAATTGGGATAAAAACTTGGCAAGAAAAAAAGAGTGCAATCATTTTGTGACGAATTATAAATTTTACAAACTGACAAAGTTATACAATTACAATGTCAAAAGTAAATACGTATTTACAAATTACAAATTTACAATTTAATTTGAAGCTGAAGGATCGTCTTCAAAATTAAATGTTAATCGATTAAATTCATCGATCCATTCTTGACTTGCCGGTGAAATTGTATCTTGTAGACGTTGATCGGCCCGATCTCAATCCTTAATGCAAATCAAGGCTTCAACAATATCCATTTGCAATGCATTTCGGTGTTCCTCAAGTATTCTTCCTGTCGTACTGAAGACTTGTTCGGATGAAATAGTGGAGACTAGGATTGAAAATATATCCATTGCCAATCGAGTTAGGATTGACCAAGTTAATGCCCGTGCCCTCCACCATTGAACTAAGTCAAACAATTCTGCTATACCACCGACTACTAAGCCTTCACTGAGGTACACCATGAGCTCGTTGAAGCTGCCACCGCCGCTGCCACTGCCACTTGTTGATGAAGATTCACTCACAGCTTCTGTTTGAGTTGTCTTCTTCTTCTTCTTCAACCCGAAAACATTCAAGAATGAATGTGGGTTTTCGTCTTGTTGTTGCGGTTCTTGTACTGTATGAGGTACTCTAAACCTAATCTCATATTTACTATAAATCAAATATATTTTTGCCTTTATTATTGGATATTGGTCCGAGCAATTGATGCCTAAAAATCCACCTAAGTTTTCTAAACCTTCTAATTTTAATCTAGGATCAAAAATAGTACCTAAACCATACAACAAAGGCAACTTAAACCAATATTTTTTAAATTTCTTTTCCATAGAATGAATAGGAACTCCTAAGATTGGGTTCTCCCTATATTCGCTAAATAAAATACTAATTCTTAAAAGTTCACCTAAAGCTAAAAGTGATGCTGGGTAGTATGTTCCAATAAGTTTTAAAGTAACTTCATGAAACCTACCTAAAAATTGATACAAAACTTCGGCAATTTACCAATCAAATTCGTCTATATGTCCTACTCCTAATTTTGCACACATATAGTTTGTTATGGCATCCTTATAGGGGATGCATTGTTGAAGCATAATGTAAGTTGAGTTCCATCTTATAGGCATATCTAACGCTAATGCTCTAGGAGGTATATTTAATGCTTGTAAGAACCTAAACCAATCTTCTTGTCTTTGGTTACTACCTTGAATCCATGCAAGACTATCTCTAATTTTTTTAATGTGATTACTCATTTCTTTTAAACCGGATTTAACTATTAAATTGATTACGTGACATGCACAACGTTGGTGAAAAATTGTACCGTCACCGAATAAACTTAAGTCATTTTCAAAGAACTTAATTACTTTTGTATTGGCACTAGCATTATCTAATGTTATAGCCATTACTTTATCTCTTAGTCTAAATTCATCAATTACATTTAAAATTGTATTATATATTTAATCCGCGCTATGTGATCCTAGAACACATTTAAAACCTAATATTCTTTTATCTAAATCAAATCCTTTAAAGTAATGTCCAGTTACAGCTAAATAATCTTTGTTGGCAACGGCAGACTAAATATCTGCCGTTAACACAACGCACCCGCTAGTCGAGTGTAAAAGGTTTATTAATGCTTCTTTTGTTTAAAAATAATTTTAATAAATCTTTCCTAAGAGTAGTTTTTGAATTGAATTGTGCATTAGGATTATGTACAACCATAATATATCGTTGTCAATTAGGATGCTCTACAAAATTAAGTGGTTGATCTAAAGTAGCTATCATTCGTGCAACTTCCATACGATCTACTTGCGGATCGTATTTCCAAGTGGTTAGACCACCGGTTGCGCAATCAGAAGATAATTGTGTTTGGCGGAGTTCGGATCCGCCGGATTGGCTAAGCTTTTGAAGACACTTTTCGGAGTGTCTTCTCAGGTGTGTGGTGCCGTGAATAGTGTCACTATTGTGTAAAAACTCGCAAGTATACAAATCGCACAAGTAATAAAGTGTACAAGAGTACAGATATCGATCCCACGAGGATTGTGTTTAGCTTTCGTTAAATACCAATATTGATTAGCTTCTAGGATTGTTTTTATATATTTTTATAACCAAAAGAAAATAAAAATGCAAGCAATTGCAAATAATCGAGCTAAGACTTCCTAATTTCTCCTTGATTGCAAAATGCTAAAGCTGTGCTAAAGAAATACTACAACATTCTGTACTAGTTAACCAAACTCAAATTTGTGCATAAAGTTCTTTCGAATTAATTATGACTATAATTCCTCAAACCAATTTCATCATATTCCTATGTGAATCTAGTTCATGGAATTCCAATTTCAAGTTCGGGGTTATTAGGTTATACAAGGTAAACGATATATTGTTATACCTTCTACAAATCAATATATTCTTATATTGAACATGCATCATCCATGTAAAGTCCAACCTAAATTAATTTTTCCAAATCAATCTAAGTCTAGTTCTACATTTGATTTCCATCAAAAATAGAAATTAAGCAAGTAATTACACATGAATGAACAAGCACAAAAATACCATAAACAATCCAAAAGCAAAAACTAAAACATCACAATCTTAGTTCCCCTAGGAGCCTAGCTCACAAAATTAACTAAATAACATCAAGGGTTTCATCATTTATAAATTACAAAAATAAGAGATAAGAAAAGGAATGAAAAACCCATTTTAGGAGTTGTCACAAGCTCCTAAATCCTCCATCTTCTTGCTCTTCACAAAATGAATTCTCCCTCAATAATTTAATGAAAATAAAACCTAAATCTAATAAAATAAAAATATTTATTTTGGGATTTTTTCTCTCTTGAAAAATTGGCTGAAAAGCCTTATTAAATTGCTTCACTCTTCCAAACCCTCCACAATTCCCCTCTTTCTTCTCGCGGCTCCCCTTCTCTGGGTTCAAAACCCTTCATTTCGCATGCAAAAGAGAGCTGCTAACTGATCTTAGCTAGAGGCCTGCGTTCGGACACGTGGCGCGCCTCAATTGGAGGGTTCGGATGGAATGGACATGCGGCGTGCTGTGGTTCGCTGAGAGAGGGAGGTTTCACGCAGGTTGGATGGAATCGCCGCACTTGATCACACGAGCTGCTGAGTGGGGGACAAGCTGGACACGCGGCTTGCTGAGATTGACTGAAGAACTGACGCGATCCTACAGAGACGTGCTCCTGTCTGGGGTGATTCCACGCGCCTGATCTGGACCGTTGACGCTGCGATCCAACGGCTGGAGTGGTGAGTTTTGTACTGATTTCACTCGCGCGAAGGAATTCCATTTTGAGGCTAATTCAAATTCGAATTTTACTTATTTTGTCTTGCATTTCTCTCCCAATTTGGATTTCAATTTGCACTTAAGCCCACCTATCACCAAAATTAAATTACATAATGAGGAAAATAATTATTTTGGAAGGAAACTAAATAAAAATAAAATTAATTCCAAATAAAATAAAATGAAATAAAAATAAGGTAAAAGTATTAAAAACTAAATAAATTCTCAAGAAAAGCATACTTTTTAATCCACAAAAGAGGCTAAATAACTCCATTTCATGGAGTTATCACACCCCCAAACTCAAGATTTTACTTGTCCTCAAGCAAAACAAACAGAAAAAGACTCAAAAACAAGTGTGCATTTATGGATGAATTCTCATAAATAATTCCTCAATGATTGAATTAGAAACATAGTTCAAAGAAAAACACAATTTTCAATCAACTTTTATTTCCAACTTCAAAAGATTGTTTCTTCTCCAATTGGACCTTTCTTGTGTATGTGTGATAGCCTTGTGCTATTTCAACATTGGAAATCCAAATGAGATCATGCGAACATGCTTATAGAATTTAGAATTTAGAATTTAAGCACATGCATGCAAACTCCATAAGCTTACTTTTCAAAACCATCTCCACTAATGTAGATTAACACTTAATCAAGGATCAATAGGACTTTTTAAGCTTGTAATGTAAGGCTAGGGTGAAGGTAGGATATGAGATAATATTTTGGCTCAAATCACCCTTTAAACACATCAATAATTCTAGGACCTTAAAAGAGCTCAAATATCACTCCCAAGTAACACCCCCAAACTTGATTGTTACTTTCTTTTACCATCCACTTATTTTTTTTTTTTTCATTTTTTCACTTTTTTTTAACATTTTTGTCTTTTCTTTTCTTTTTTTTTTTTTTTTTTTTGTTTTAACAAATCCCCTCTACCCCCAAACTTAAAATCAACATTGTCCTCAATGTTGCAAAAAGAGCAAAAAAGGTAAAGAATACTCCTCTTTTTTTGTACATATACAACACAACAGCTAAATTTTCACAACACCACCCTTCCTCCCATATGCTAACATAGCTCAATGTGTGTCCTAAAATGATCAATATGCTTATGGGTGAGGGGTAGAAAGTTGGAAACTTATTTAAAAGGCTAGGCTAAAGATGTGGGTAACAAAGAGAATGGTATATATAGGCTCAAAAAGGGTGACTAAGGATATAACATGTACAAGGTTGGCTTAGAAAAGCTCAATCGGTCTAAAAATGGCCTAAATCATGTCCTTAATGAAGTGCTTGCCTAGGATTTCGCCTCAACAATTCATCAAGTAAGTTCTAGAGTTTGTAAAATCTAATGATATGATATATACACAATTTTTGCATCACATTCACATAACCTTTCTCTAGAAATCCAATGCATCCATAACACAAGGCAAAGTGCTCAAAGTTAAGAAAAAGTTACAATCTTTGAACAAAACGATCAAGTGAATTCCAAAATAAAAAGTTGAGAAAAGAATATTTTTCTAAAAACTATGCTCAATCCAATAATTATCATCATAGGTCTAAGAGAATTCACCAAAAAACACACCAAACAACAAGGAAAACACAAGACACTTTTTTTTTTCAAAAGAACAAAGACAAACAAGTGTTTCCTCCAAACTCATTAAGCACAAAATCCTCAATATGTAAGCAATCAAGAGCATAAAGAAAAGTTTCAAGGAAACTCCCCTCGTTGGTGATTGGGCATGATGGCACGTTAGCTCCCTTGAAGTGTAAATCCTCCTAGTCCCTTCCATTGCTCCAAAGCTTGACCCTACAAGAGAAAAACACCAAAGCAAAGTAAGAGGTTCCTAGAAAATTCAAAATTAACACAAAAAAGACTCAAATAACCACAAGAAAAAGATTAGAGAAACTAGGTTGCCTCCCAACAAGCGCTTTCTTTATGTCTTTTAGTCATACGTTTAGAGAAGAGCTTATCAAAGAGCGGCTTCCGCCCATAATAAGTGTCATAAAACACGACAAATGGGTCTTGGTTGTGGATGCCCTCAAGCTTGGCAAGATGTGGAAATATGTGGTACGTAAGTTCAACTTGACTTGATTTCGGAGCATGTGCATGATGGACACTAAGGTACGATGTTAATGCTCGTGGAGGAGTTGGCGGCCACATTGGATCTTTGTACATATACTCTTGCATGACCGGTGGCACAATAGGTTGAGACTCAAAGACTTCTCCTTGTACTCCCGCTTCAATGGTGAAGTATTGATTCACTTCGTCGGTCAAAATAGAATCCAAGACATTAATGGCTGATTTTTCATTTTGTTGTTCTGCCTTGCATTGCTGTAGCATCCTGTTCCACAACAAAAATTTTCAGCTGTAAGTCTCCCACTTCATCTTCATTGCTCTCTTCTTCTTGGATCAAAGGGGGCTCTTGTTGTTGTTTAGGCTCATCCATAGGCATGTCAAATTCTTTCCCACTCCTCAAAGTGGTTGCTTCACCATGGTCCTTGCCTTCTTTCCTAGGATTCTCCATGTCATTTAGAAATGAACCTTGAGGACGATTGTTTAATACATTAACTATTTGTCCTACTTGATTCTCCAAACTCCTCAACAAAGTTTCTTGGCTTTGAAGGATGGCATCCCTCAACAAGCTCTTAATGGAACTTGAGTTTACATGAGGGTAGGTGTCAAAACTTGGCCCCACATTGTTGTAATTGTCCTCCCAACCATGGTTGGTCATTGAGCAATCCCAATTCCACTTGTCATACTCCGCCATGTCTTCCAACATCCAATAGGCCTCATCCACAGATAGTTGGTAGAAAGTGGTGGTACCATCTCCTCCTTCCACCCAATTTCTTGTCGTGGCACATAACCCATTGAGAAAAACTTCAAGTTGACACTCTTTGGAGAAACCATGAGATGAGATCCTCGTTAACAAAGCCTTGTATCTCCACCATGCACTATGTAAAGGTTCCAAGTCATGTTGAATGAAATTCAAGAGGACTTGCCGATGTGACATCTCAAGTACCTCGCAAGAAAAACAAAGCTAAAAAACAAAAGTAAGAACAAAAGAAACTAAAAGCAAAGAAGAGTAAGAAAGTAACCAAATAATTCCTAGAGCTAAATGATATCAATATCAACTAAAACTAAACGCCAGTCCCCGGCAACGGCGCCAAAAACTTGTTGCGTGAAAACTCGCAAGTATACGAATCGCACAAGTAATAAAGTGTACAAGAGTACGGATATCGATCCCACGAGAATTGTGTTTAGCTTTCGTTAAATATTAATATTGATTAGCTTCTAGGATTGTTTTTATATATTTTTATAACCAAAAGAAAATAAAAATGCAAGCAATTGCAAATAATCGAGCTAGGACTTCCTAATTTCCCCTTGATTGCAAAATGCTAAAGTTGTGCTAAAGAAATGCTACAGCATTCTGTACCAGTTAACCAAACTCAAATTTGTGCATAAAGTTCTTCCGAATTAATTATGAATATAATTCCTCAAACCAATTTCATCATATTCCTATGTGAATCTAGTTCATGGAATTCTAATTTCAAGTTCGGGTTTATAAGGTTATACAAGGTAAACGATATATTCCTATACCTTCTACAAATCAATATATTCTTATATTGAACATGCATCATCCATGTAAAGTCCAAACTAAATTAATTTTTCTAAATCAATCTAAGTCTAGTTCTACATTTGATTTCCATCAAAAATAGAAATTAAGCAAGTAATTACACATGAATGAACAAGCACAAAAATACCATAAATAATCCAAAAGCAAAAACTAAAACATCACAATCTTAGTTCCACTAAGAGCCTAGCTCACAAAATTAACTAAATAACATCAAGGGTTTCATCATTTATAAATTACAAAAATAAGAGATAAGAAAAGGAATGAAAAACCCATTTTAGGAGTTGTCACAAGCTCCTAAATCCTCCATCTTCTTGCTCTTCTCAAAATGAATTCTCCCTCAATAATTTATTAAAAATAAAACTTAAATCTAATAAAATAAAAATATTTGTTTTGGGATTTTTTCTCTCTTGAAAAATTGGCTGAAAAGCCTTATTAAATTGCTTCACTCTTCCAAAACCTCCATAGTTCCCCTCTTTCTTCTCGCGGCTCCCCTTCTCTGGGTTCAAAACCCTTCATTTCACGTGCAAAGGAGAGCTGCTAACTGATCTCAGCTGGAGGCCTGCGTTCGGACACGTGGCACGCCTCAATTGGAGGGTTCGGATGGAATGGACATGTGGCGCGCTGTGGTTCGTTGAGAGAGGGAGGTTTCATGCGGGTTGGATGGAATCGCCGCACCGGATCACACGAGCTGCTGAGTGGGGGACAAGCTGGACACGCGGCTTGCTGAGATTGGCCGAAGAACTGACGCGCTCCTCTCTGGGGTGATTCCACGCACCCGATCTAGACCGTTGACGCTGCGATCCAACGGCTAGAGTGGTGAGTTTTGTGTTGATTTCACTCGCGCGAAGGAATTCCATTTTGAGGCTAATTCAAATTTGAAGTTTACTTATTTTCTCTTGCATTTCTCTCCCAATTTGGATTTCAATTTGCACTTAAGCCCACCTATCACCAAAATTAAATTACATAATGAGGAAAATAATTATTTTGGAAGGAAACTAAATAAAAATAAAATTAATTCCAAATGAAATAAAAATAAGGTAAAAGTATTAAAAACTAAATAAATTCTCAAGAAAAGCATACTTTTTAATCCACAAAATAGGCTAAATAACTCCATTTCATGGAGTTATCAGTCACCTTGTAATTTAGATAAACAATATTTACACTAAGCTATATGTTTAGTGTTACCTTCATTGTCGATCTCATCAATTATGTCGAAGTGATCCAAAACTATCAAGGTGCGCTTATTTTTCCTCCTAAAGGTTGCAACACTTGCAGACGCAGTCGCACTGGCACTCGCCGCTTCTCCACGCCCACCACCATTGCGACCACGACCTCCAATACATCCACTAGGGCTCGGATTAGTAGATCCCTGTGTAACAAATTCATTACTGGGAAATTGCCCTTCTTCCATGTTGTGTTGGGCATCAACGGGAATACCACTATAACCAAAAGGATCCATTATAAAAAAAATAAGAGCGATTTGAGAGAGAGAGCTTTAGAATAATGTGATAGTTTTTGGAAAAATTTTGAAAGAGATTTGAGAGATCGAGAGAGATTGAGAGAAGTTGAGAGAGATTAAGAGAAATTGATAGGGATTGAGAGATTTGAGTGAGAAAAATGTGTGGAGGATAGAGGGTATTTATAGGGAAATTTTTTGGTTAAAAAATTGATTTTTTTTCAAAAAAATCAATGTGCAACGGCTAGTTAGGTTCGGCGGGTCGGGTTCGGGCGGGTTTCGTGCGTATTCGGGCAGCAACGGGCAAAAAAGTAGCCGTTGGACGGGTTTTCAGGCTTATTTTTAGGATTTTTGAACGTTTTTTTGGGCAGTTCAGGCTTCGGGCATGGCCGGAAAAATTCAAAAAAAAAACTCCGCCGTACAGCGGTCGACAGCACCTACACGGCGGCGGGCTCCAGCGTGGTCTTAAAATTCGGGCTGCCCGAGCCCAAGCCTGAATTTCCACCTTGGACAGGCCGACATATGGGCCTTCCCGTCCGAACCCGAAAAAATTCAGGCTTCGGGCTGCCTGCCGGCCTGAAATTCCACCACTAGACTAGGACTAGGAAAACAAAAAAACAAAACAAAAAAGAAAACAAAAAAGAAAGGGCCAATGCAGAGTGTGAAAATATTGATGTTCACATTACGTCAAGTTGGGTACTATTTCGTGTTTGGTTGGGCACATAAGGAGGACTTGGAGGACCCAAGCCATGCGTGGGCTTAGTTAAGGGACGGAGACAGGAGGAGAGTCGGCAGACAAGGTGGGCCCAAAGTCACATTGTTATGGCCCAACAAGGGCCCATAGCATAGGGAAACGAGCCTCTTGAAGTCTGACCAGGTCAGTGAGTCGGAGAGATAGGCTTGAGGCGAGCGAGTCATCTGTCGCCTGACTCGCTCCAAAATCCGGAGCTCGATGCCACTGACTCGCAGTCCCCTATCGGCCTTAACTCTCCGAAAACGACTGATTGGACGGGATTCCTTTGTCGTTTCCTCCATATCCCCTTGCATCCGCCTCGTTGCCTGTACTTATCTTATTATTATGCCCTTGTCTCCTAACATATTTACAAATTTATCCCTACTATGTCTTTTCCAACTCAATAAAAAATGAAAAAAAAAAAAATAGTAAGACATTTTCTCACTATTCTTTTTTAAATTGCACTATTGTACTCTAAATTATTTGTTTTTTACACAATGTACTTTGAATTTTTAATTTTGACAAATTCTATTTTAAATTTTACAATAGTTACAATTAATGATTAATAATTAACGAATGTTATCAAACTAATTAACGATTTAACACATGGGAATTGCACATGAAAGGTGAAGATTGTCATTTTTTAAACAACGTCACGTCTAAATTTTGTGTTTTAAACTTTCAATTTAATAACGCGATTGTCTATTAGACTTCAATTACAATTAATTTTAAAGTTTAAGGTACAATTTATTAAAATTAAAAATTTAAGATGCATTATGTACAAACTGAATAATTTAAAGTGCAACAATGCAATTTATTATTATTATTTTTTAATAACTTACCAGAATACATCTACTTGAATCTTTTGGTGGATGGATAGTTGCTATTGGCCCAAAACGAGATTTTTCGTTGGAATATGTTAAATATAACATAATTTTACTAGTCAATAGTCATGCTAAATTATAATAAAAATTTAAAATATTTTAGAAAGTATAAAAAAAATTAAAATCGTAAATAATAATTACTACATCATTTATAATAATTACCATATAATTATGTTATTCCTAAAATATTAAAATATTTCTAAAAATAATCAACCATCCCGCCATCACATCCCACCACCCCAGATGCTATCGCCGCCCAGCTTCGTCTCCAGTAGCGATAGTCTTGCCTCCTCGTCAAAAAGCCACACAATTACCCCATTCATGTCCCTGTAGCGACGTCGTTACTTCCTCCCTCAAGAAGCCACGACCCTAGAGAGAGAGAGAGATCAAAGGGATGAGAGATCGACAGGGACGATGAGAGATCGACAGGGACGGTGAGAGAGATTGGCACGGACGAGAGAGAGAAATCTAGAGGGGAGAGAGAGCCTTTAAATGCGTTTGAAACTTATTTTAAAATAATTTTATTTTTTGTATAAAAATAAAAATAAAAGCGTTTTCAATCTCATGCATAAATCATTTTTAAAAATGTGTTTAATAATTTTATTAAGAGATTATTTTTTAATATAAAAAAATTCATTAATGTCTATCTATCTCTCTCTACTCGAGAGAGAAGAAAACACAAATAAAAAATAAAAAAACGACTAAAAGTTGTTTTTCATTTTTCTCTTATTTTACACTAAACTAAAAAATCGTTTTAATTTCTGTTTTTTTGTCTATATTATGCCAAATGCCGTTTTGAAAAACGTTTTTATTTTTTTTCTTGAAAAACGTAAAAAATAAAAACGAGATCAATTCTAAACACAGTCTTTTATTTTTATTTTTTGCTTTCTTTTTTCTTTTGTAATTTTATTTACAAAAATTATTTTTTAATTTTCAAAAGCCTTTGTTTTATTTATTTATTTTTTTTTACAGTTTTATATAGTCTATTATGTCATGATATTTAGAAAAAAAATATAATTTGTTAAAATGATACTGACCTAATTTAATAAGATTTAACTAGTTTCAAAATGTTTAATGTTATTAACTTTATAAGAAGAGTTATATTACTGTGAATAAAATAATATTTTTAAAAATTTATTAAAAGATTCTCATACTTGGCCAAAAGAGATAACTTATGTTTCCTATGATTTATGAAGATATTACCCTCTATTATTTTTCAGGTAATATGATTCATATTAATTACCGTATACTTAAAGTCTTAATATAAGGTATAAAAACATCTAACTACTTAAGTAACATTACGTATGTCACGTTATGTCTACTATTTTATAGGGGTGTTTATAAAATTAGGAATTATATTCGATAGACCGTCTTACCGGTAGGATTAATTTTCGGACCGTTAGATTTAATTAAAATCAAATTATATTAAAAAAGTATACAAAACACGCAGTTTTTATACAAATATAACGGCTGAAAATGGTTAAAAAAAATAAAACTATCAGTAGCTCAATTTTTCTGATCATACGAAAGAAACTCTCATAAAATTAAACTTCCCAATCACAAATTGATTACTATATATGTTTTTAGTAAAATAACACAAAAACAATAGTCGTGACTCTAGTATTATTCGTTCACGTCTACAGTATTTCACAGTGCTTACGTTGAAAGAAAATAAAGGGCATGTATAGTGAGTTTTTAATTTGAGTTGAGATATGATTTTATATGAAAGCTCTTTATTATATTAAAAAAATTAGATGTGATTATTTATGAGAATTTTTTACTGTAATAAAACTCGAATTCTAAACTTAAATCGGTTACATAAACGGGCTAAAATTACGCATTTCATCAAAGAAAACTATTAACACCTCGTACGTTGACTTCTTTATTCTTTGTGCTACAGTCAAAATCCACTAAACTTGCATGACACTACTGAAGAATAACTTGCAACGATGCAATTATGAAACAAAAAAAAAACTTGCAACGACGCACATATGAATAGGATTTGCTAACTCATCTGCGTATTTTGAGAAGCTCAGAACAAAATTTTATTGAACCCGTAGACTCCATGATCACTAGTACTACATGCATATATACGCCCATGCCTTTTTTCAACCATTTCCATTTGATCTAAATAACTCTAGGCTTACGGGTCGGATTACGTAAATAAGGAGCCAATCTATAATCCAATATGATATTATGGATTGAAAAAATCTCTGAGATTTCCGATCTAATCCAATCTCAAAACTACGAATTTTGCGGATTGAATTATGCGGATTTATGGATTTGCCGACAATTTGAACCTTGACTTTTATAACTCCTAATTTTTCAATATTCTCAAAGAACTTATAACAAAATTAAGCAAACATAACATAACATAATGAAAAATTAAAATAGTTCTAAAAAACCTAATTCATTACAACACAAAATCTAACATAAATTCAAGTATTTAACAATATAATTCTAAATTGACAGATTAAGCGAATTGAGAAATGCTAAATCCGTGATCCAAATCGTAACTTCATATTAGAAAATCTAAATCTAGGGGTGCACAAAAAACAAAGAAAAAAAAACGCAAACTGCTCTAATCGCCCAAACCACCCCGTGCTGCCTGCTATGGACGGGTCCATGTCACAATCCGCCTATTTTTGGGCAGCACGATTCTAATCCGCACTCATGGACGGACAATTACGGTTTGCATAATTTTGAACAGTTTCAAACCGCCCCGCCCACCTATCATATATGCATGTATATTTTTTTGTAGGAATTTGTATGGTGATTGTTGACCGTTTGCTTAGTTTAACATTTTATGATTTAGATTTCAAATTTAATTTATTTGAATATTAGTATTTAGAAACTTGTGCAATTGTGCTATGTATGCTATGATTAATTTCATTTTATTAGCTTTCATACATTTGTACCTACTTATATAAGTAGCTAAGACTATAAAAGTTTAATTTCTAATTTAATAGTTCAAAAATAATAATTGCTAAATTCATACCGCCCAACAAACCGCTTAATTAAAAAAAAACACTACCCAATCTGCCTAAGATGTAGGCAGTTATGGATTAGACTTTTTAAAAACCTCCAAGAAAAAAACCGTTCAACCGCTCAATAAATGCCCACACAGATCGCAGTGCACCCCTATCTCAATCCATTACTAATTCAAAATTCTTTTACTCTAATCCAATCCGTCAAATTAGATTGGATTACATGGATTGGATAGATTAGCGGATTTAACGAATACCCCTAACACGAACAATTAATTAGGGAGAATTTCATGGTACTAATGAGATATTTTTCAATACTAGTGGGTATCAAAATGATTTTTTTTACACTATAAAAATGACATTTTCCTTTTTTTAGCAATCAACACTTGAATTTAGAAATATGTGGCCAAGACACTTCAACTAATAATATCGTTATTTTTTTAGTAATTTTGTTTCAAAAATAAATTTGTGTTGGCAATAAATAAATATGGCCATACATACCCTTGATTAACAATCCATGTGCAAATCACGTATCAATTTCAATATTTTTTTAAAAAAAATCAACACGAATATCAACTAAAGTGTGTTTGCCATATATTTCTATACTGATGGGGTTAATTGAAAAAACAAAAAGTTCATAGACACACTGACAATGATAAAAAGTTGTGGGGTCTACAATGAAAGAAAAAAGAGCCTATAAATTTAAAGAGAGAAATGCTAGCTAGGCAAAGGAAGGGCATGATAGTAACTAGAGAATCACCTTGTCCACTCTCCGTCCTCTTTACGAGTTTATTATAATAATCTTCCATTCACTGAAAGTCATCTTCTCCAGAGAGAAAACAAAACAAATCTCTCTCTCTCTAAACTTTCGTACACTTGTTCTTCTTCTTCTGAAACCATTTTTCTGATCGTTCCTTCTTCTTCTGAGCGAGTGATGGGTGTGACCAGCCGGTGTTCCCACACTTCTCACATCACCGAAATCATCATCACCAGCTTCTTCCGCCACAAGCTTTAGAATCCTCTTTTTCGCAGTGAAATCCAGACGAAGAAAGTTCGAAATTAGGGTAAATATTCATTGGGGGGAGTTTTGAGCGATTATGGCGGGTGGGAGGATCTTCGGAGGAGGCGCTGCTGGTGGATCTTCTTCTTCTTCGAGCCTCGGTCTTTTGCTTCAGAACAACAAAAGGACTGAGCCTCTCGATTCTCTCTTCCTTTCTGGCTCTTGCAATTCCTCTTCTTCTTCTCCTTCTTTCTTCGGTAATTCTGGTTTTTTTTTTCCTTATTATAATTGAATTGACTGATCTAAAGTTATCTTTTTGTATCACGATATGTTTAATTCGATGCAATATTTTGGTATTATTGCTCAATTACACTAGAAAACTTAGCGAAGTTCGCGTTTTTTAGACCATTTCGAGAAATTGATTATGCTTGAGTTTGATTCAGCTTCAAGATCCATGATGAGCTTCGAAGATGTTCATGGAGGGAATGGATCGAACAAGACGTATTTTCGGTCATTTGGTGGTGGTGACGATATTGTGGACGATGACTTTGATGAGTATTTCCAACAGCCGGGCAAGAAGAGGCGGCTGAGCGTTGAGCAAGTCCAGTTTCTGGAGAAGAGCTTCGAGGTCGAGAACAAGCTCGAACCGGAGAGGAAAGTCCAGCTCGCCAAGGACCTCGGATTGCAGCCCCGCCAGGTTGCGATATGGTTTCAGAACCGCCGCGCGCGGTGGAAGACGAAGCAGCTGGAGAAGGATTATGACGTTCTGCAAGCCACCCATAACACCCTCAAGGATGATTACGAGAGCCTGCGCAAGGAGACTGATAAACTAAAAGCTGAGGTACAGATTTAACCTCAAAATTTAGTTGATACGTTACTGGGAGAACACAGTTGTTAACAGTAGATCGCATCAGAATATTAAAAAAAAAAAAAGTACAGTTAAAAACTATGTCATATCATTAGGATATTTTTCACCACATGCTAAGTGTGAGATCTTGATCCATTGGTTGCTTGAAAGATCTTAAATTTGGTTGTGATAATTTAGGTTGTAGGAAAGTTTATGGATCATTTTTGTATGGATTTGAGGTGGTTCAAATTCAGATTTTTCAAGTCTCTAGTTAATAATTATTGTTGTTGTGTTTGGTATTGTTGATCAGGTTCATGTCCTGTCAGAGAAGTTGCAAGAAAGAGAGAAAGAGAAGGAGAACTTGGAACTGTCTGAGAACTCCAACAAGTTGTCTCAAGAACCACCGGAAAAGCCAATTGCAGATTCAGAGGGTGAGGTCTCCAAAGTTTCAGCTGTGGAAGATATTAGCTCATCAGTTAAGAGTGACATATTTGATTCCGATAGCCCACGTTTCAACGAGGCGGTTCACTCCAACTCGCTGTTGGAGCCTGGGGATTCTTCATATGTGTTTGAAGCCGACCAATCCGACCTCTCCCAAGATGAAGAAGATAATTTGCCTTCTTACATCTTCCCGAAGCTGGAAGACGTCGATTACTCCGACAAGCCTACAAGTTCATGCAATTTTGGATTCCCTGTTGAAGACCATGCCTTTTGGTCCTGGTCTTACTAGGTTTCTTATGGTAAATATATCTGTTTATATTAAGGTTATCTTGTTTTTGTTCAAAGCATGTTAAATAGCTATATTTCTGGCAATAAATAAATCTCATGATCAATGGCACCCCGATCCTGATGCGGTGGTGGGTTTTGGTTTGAATCAACAAATTTTGTGCCATTGCCCCTTTCTGTAATCTTGTTCTTATTTTGTTCTTTGTTGGAGGTTCTAGTGTTTAAATGAAACTTCTGCTTTTGTTGGTTGTCAATGCAATTGAATAAGAATAATTGTGGCTATTCAATTCCTATTTGAGAATTGTGTAGAAAAAAGAAAGGTAAAACAAACAAGGATTCCTAAATTTGCCCACTGATGTTACCACACTAGCAAAAAAGTGAGTGACTTCAGTTTATGCTAAATGCCATGGTTATCTTAATGTTTCATTCTTGAATTTTATCCACAAGCATAGAGCACTAAGCCGATGCGTCTGGACTATCATTCGAGAACACTTTTGCTAAAGATTTGTATGCACAAAATCCTAGTTGACTTCCATGTTGTACAGTCTTAAAATCTAGGCTACATTCGATTTCTTGTGGAGATAATTAAAGCATTAACGTATTGAGCTTTCCTTCTTTGGTGTTATGGTGGACGTCAATTTCATGATGAGTCAGCCAAAGTCACCCTTTTCAAATCACTGTTCCAAACAAAAAAGAAGAAGATTTTCTATAGTTTCTTCTCTAAGCCTTCCCCAGTCCATAAACATTTTCGTTACAAAAATAGTTTCTGCGTTTACTTTACAAATTTAAATCTTTTTATTATAGTATTTTTTCTCATAAAATTTAAATTTACGTTCAAATTATTATGTTCAAGGTTATGAATGAAAAGGGCCCATACTATTCATTTTTATGGGGATAAATTTTCATCCGGCAAGATTCACCTACCCACTTCTTTATAGAAAAATGGAAAATTTATCCTTGAGGGTGAACGAGTCTGAATCTTTTCTTCTTATTATTAATAAATATTTTTTTATTAGTATAATTATTTAACTAAAAAAATTATGAATTAAGAATAAAAAATAAAAATTTTGACATAAATATTTTTAAAGAATATTTATTAAGATTACTTCACTTTATATGAGTAACCAGATTTTAAAAATGAATAAGAGTGCTCTTTTCTTTATTCTGTTCTTCCCCTGTTTTGGAAGTAAAAAATGGGGCTAAAAAGGAAGTTAAATCATTGCTAATTTTGGGAGGACTCAAATAAATATGAACCATTCCTAAGCCTTTGATATTCATGGATTGTTGAGGAGCATTCAATTTTTGCCAAAAGCTTGTCAACCAAATTAAAATTGTGTGAGAAGCACATCAAGGGATATTAAGGGGATGTTTATTTTTTATACTGAATCATAATTTATAATTCTTTATAATATTTTTCTCTCATAAAAAATATACGCGAAATAAAAATAATTCTAAATTTTAAATTTCATCCCCTAAATAAAGAGTCCCACCCAAGAACACATAAAAGTAATCCTCTTGAAATGATGGCCCTTTGTGATGGTGATGTTCCTCTGCTTATCTGATTGAGGACTTCAATCTTAGCCAAAGGGCTAAGAAGGTTTGTGGGAGAAGTGAAACCCCAATTGCCAGTTATATAGCTAGCTTGTAAGTTTATGATTAGCTCATTACGTCATCATCCATATTTATTGATTCCTTCAAATAAAAAAAAAAAAAAAGATGCAAAAATTTCAACCCCACAATAAGTAACTTGGTGCAATGATCAGTGGGGAGTTATATTTTGTGCCAACTCAAATGTGTTCATAAAAAATATATAATCTGTGTTCTAGACTTCACGGAATATTACGGGGGACAAATCTCCGCATCCGCATTATGCGTTCCCAAAATTACCTTGTAGTTGAGGCTAACGTCATGTGTAAAGACTTTCACAAAAATCAAGAAGACAGTTTGATCTTGGGAAATTTCTTTGCTGAGATTTTCTCCACTTGGATCTCCTTACTGTTGTTGGGCCAATTTCTGATTATCAGTAATTAAATTTTTTTTTTTTTGTCATATCTGATAAATTCCCTCCTTTAGTGGAATACTAGAATAAAAGAAAAAAAAATTAAAAATTACTTTTCTATTTATATTTTCATCAAATTTTGTTAAACTATCCTATTTTTTTTTAATATGATATAATTTTGATGTGATTTGACAATTTAAAACTATAGATCACCAACTCCTTAAGTAGGATTTAAAAAAAAAAAACCCCTAGGAATGTATAGTTTCGGATCATCAAATGTTCATAAAATTATTTTGGATTTGCACCTGTACACACAACATATATGTTGGTATCACTCTGAAGTGATACTGCACTATTGATAGAGTTTTTTTCCTTTTAATTTAATTGTGATAGAATCTTTTTTTTTCCCCTATTTAAGCCAAATTTTGGAGCCATCTCACTGTCAAATATTTGTGTACTTGGTCAAAAGGGCTTGCCAACTTGCTTTTCATCGTATTTGATCAAAATGGTATGATATGTGGCTTCTTATGAAATTAAATAGAAAAAACATTCTTTAATCTATAGTAATATCTTTTTTCACGCGTGCCATAACCTCATTGTCATACTATAAAATGGGCATAATTTGACTCTAATTACCAATTAGAGTTTGTTTCCTCTTTCACATACGAGAGTGATAATGCATTACATGGAAACAATCAAACCACTAATTAAGTATTGTTTAACAGTTGACTACTTCTTCAACTTCCGAATTTCATGCAAACTCAACATCCAAGCGATTTGGTACTTCTATTATCTTTCCAAACTCCACATGTTAATGGCTAGCTTGATTACCAATCTTGCAAATTTCCTTCTATGCAATTATACCAAAAACAAAAATAAACTAATTACATGTAGGGCTCGTTTAGTTCGTTTATTTAAATTTTTAATTCGAGTTAAGATGTGACTTTATGTAAAAGATTTTTACTGTAGTAAAAAAGTTTAGATGTGACTGTTTCTGAGAGCTTTTTACTGTAGTAAAAGTCGAATCGGAGAAATGAACAGGGTCGTAATGTTCAACTTTGATACTATATCATAACTTCTTATAAAACAAGTAATATAAAATAAAACATTACAAAATTATTGTTATATAATGTGACATACTACTCCACATCACTCTAATATATTGCTTTTAACTTGAGTTTAAAACCAAACTAATCACTCTAATATGTTCTTGCCACTTAGCTGGTAATTAAATCCCTCATTCTTCTCTACCATACTATTCGGAAAACTTAAAAAGTTTCATATAATGTTACATTTTATTGGTAAGTACTTATTAATATTAGCATGTCTCTTGAATTTAATCTAGATAAGTTTCTGGATTCTCTAATTTTAATGTTTATTCATGTAGAACTATTTAAAGTGTTTCTTACTAATAAATTCTCTTATTTTTCTTAATTCGTGAATGTAGATAATATATATATTGCGAAAGAAATGTGAGATCAGATTGAGACCAACTATAAGCTAAGTTTTTTTTTTTTTTTTTTTTTACCACAGCCATTAATAATTTGCCAACTAACCCCATTTTTCTTGGATCACAATTCATGAGTAATTTCTTTTGTTTTCTGGCGTGTCTCTCTCAGATTGTGTGCCGATCAATGTTTGAAACCCCAAGGCGTTGGTCTTCAACAGATCATCACCACGTGTACGGTGAAAATTAGAGTGAAGACTAAAAACGACATAGCTGGCGTCGCCAAAACAAAGCGTCACCATCAAGACAGCGTCTATTCCACCAACACCAAGCAAACCCTCGTGGATTCCCCATTTTGGCTGGGTCCCACCCTAGACCTTGAAACAGACTTTCTACATGCCACATCATCTGATTCCTCATCTTTTTCCCTTTTGGTTTTTTTTTTTTTTTTTTTTTTTTTTTTTTTTTTCTTTCTTTAAAGCACATCTGGCTCTAATTTTGTAATATGAGGGTGAACTCTTTTATTAGCAGTGGTTCTAAAGATAAATAATGCCTTTGAACGTTTTTCGAGCCTTAAATAAATTGATATAAAATTACATTTTAGGGTCGGAAAAATTTTCTATTCATAACTGCGAAGTATTGTATTTTTAGACAAAGTTTTTTATGTCTGGCAAGATAACTTTTTTCATATTCTCATATAATATTATTTTTACATGTTTGTAATATTTATGTCCGTTCTTTTAGAGTGTAATTTGAGTGTAGTTTTTTAGTGGAATTTGAGTTATAATTTAAGTTAAAGTTGTAACTTGAGTTTGTATTTGGTTGTGTACATTTGAGTTATGATTTGAGATAAGAATTTTTTTTGAGTTTGTGTTTGAGTGAGTCAAAATTTAAATTTGTATTTAGATAGTATTTCAATAAAAACTCAATGGTGATGAAAAATTTTAATAGGGTATATGGTGGGATTTTATTCGTCTTTTCGTTGTCAACGCACAAAAAAAAATCATCTCAATAAAGATTAAAACGAAAAAGTTATAACATTTTTAAGAATAGAAAAAATATTGTGCATTAATATGAGTTCGAGTTTCTGAACTCGAGTTGAAGGGAACACTTGACTCAAGTTTTAGTCCCAAACTCGAGTTCAAACTTAAAAAAACATGAACTTGAATAAAGTTAGAACTCGAGTTGCATTTTTTTGAGTTTTTTAGGCAGCCGAACACACCCTTAGTTTATTTAAGTATAATACTAAATGTTATATGTATTGGACTATTTTTTAAATGTTACACTTAAATAAACTGAAAATTACACGAACAAACAATAATGTTACATGAGAATAAAAAAATTATATTTACTGGACTCATATAATTTTACATGATCTACATAATTAAATTGTATCTTACTTATAAGGTATTTTTATTTTTTAATAACTATAACATTTTTGTACTTATGCCAGATTATTCTCTAACTTATAACTATGACAAATCTAAAAAAAACATTTTTGATTGTCAACGTTAAGGTACAAGGTTATTAGTTTGTAGATTTTTAAGGAAAATTATTAAAACCATAATTTTGATAAATATAAAAACAATTTTTTTAATTGCTTGGGATTATTACTACTAAACACCATTATTAATAAAATGTAAATCTTATTTATAAATCGCATATCACAATACTCATTTTTTATTATTAGACCGTGCTCGATACTAAGGTCTCGTTCATTTCACCGATTTGAATTTTTAGTTTTAGGTTTTTACAGTAAAAAGCTCTCAGAAAATATCACATCTAACTTTTTCTGCTACAGTAAAAAGCTCTCATAAAATGTTACATCTCAACTCGAATCCGTAAAATGAAAGATGCCTAAATAGCAATGTTTTTAAAAAATATGCTACTAGTATTGTACTATTTTTTATAACAATGAAATTATATTAAAAATATAAAAAGAATAAAATTTAAATGGTCTAGGATGGATATAATATTCCACCACAAAATTTTAATATAAAAAATGCTTTAAGAAAGATTTTGATAAATATAAAAAATTAAAGTTAAAACACATTGTTTGATTAATATTTTAATAGATCGGAATCCGCCAACTTTAATTGTTAATAGTTAAAATATTTTTATTTGTTAATAGTATTCTTCTTGTTTTTCTTCAAATAATTTATAATTTGTATAAAGTAAATTATCAAAAAAAAAAATTGTATAAATTAAATTAAAAGGATTTTTGTAATTTAGCGAGAGAAAGGGGGAGACAGAGAGTGGATAGGGATGGGAAAGAGAGTGACGTACGTGTGGGGGGTGACGGTGATAGGGTGACAGGAGGGCATGTCTGTGCATTTTCAATCTGGCGGATATTTCATGTTTAGGACACGTGTAACTGTTCAATTGCTTTTCTGTGGGACCACCTCACACGTGCCGCCAGTTCCCGTAGGGTGCGGAAAATTGACTCTATTGTTGTTTAATATAAAAGAAATAATTATGGTTAGTCTTATAAACGGTCTTTAAAGTTTATCTTCAATTTTATTTTAATCATTGATTTATAAACGGAAAATTGAGGCAGGTTTTTAGCTGACTCACACCGCCCCGTGCTTAGATCCACCACGCATGATCCGCACCACATTGCTTAACGGGGCAGTGCGGGTCAATAACCAGCGGGCCTGCGGGGCGGGGTGGTGCCCCCAACCCACTTTTTTTTTTTTTGTAGGAAATAAGGAAGGATTACTTGGAGGTTGTTTTGTTGAGGGATTCGTCATCTGATTCGAATCATGGTTCGTGATTCGTTACAGTATTTTTTCTCACAAAAAATACACATAAATAAAAAATGATTCTAATCACATAGTTTTAATCCATTAACCAAACGTGACCAAGACTAGTAAATTTCATTCCTATAAGAAAAAAAAAACGAAAAAAAGAAAATAAATGCTCAATTTCAAAGAGCACCGGTAGAAATTAAAAAAAAAAAATATGACCATAAACAAAACTTACAAATTACCCAATGCCCATAAACGAACTGATAATAACCAAAAAAAAAAAATGTCGACCAAAGAAATAAAATCACTAAATTGACAAAAAAAGAAGAAAAAATGGGTTCACATTTCAAGATCCTCTTCGCCGTTCTCCGAAATCCTCAAACAAACACTAAGGCTACATTTGATAGCTTGTATTGTATTGTATTATGTTGTATTATTATAATACAATATAGTGTTTGGTGTCATGACGTATTGTATAATGGGTCAAAATGTAAAATTTTAATAATTTTGAGGTCAAAATATAATTTTTGAAAAAGTTAGGGTAAAAATATAAATTTTTAAAAGTTTTAGGGTCAAAATAAAATTTTTAAAAAATTTTAGTGTTAAAGTGTAATTTTTATAAAAGTATTGGGGTCAAAATATATTTTATAAAAATTTTAGGGTCAAAATATAATTTTTTAAGGATATAATGGTGCGGGTTTGGTTCGACCCATCCCGAACCGCACCCGCACCTCAATTTTACGGGTCTTAACCCGCACCGCCTCACAAGCTAATATATGCGGGTCAGACCTACCTATTAGGGATAGGGCGCCCCATTAACATCCCTACTTAGTACTACTAGTTCTTAAACTTTGAGGATAGTCACATTTTGATTTTTAAACGGTTAATTATTAGTAAATTTCTTCTTAATAGTTTTGATTCCTAACATTAAAATTGACGAGCGATTTCTGAAATTAACAAAGACAATCATATGTCAATTGCTTTATAACTTAAAACTTTACTGAAAATTATTATGTATATATACAATTCTTTTCTTTATAACTATTAAAAATTATTGAAAACTATAACATTTACACATATTGTAATTGTTTATGTAAAATTTTAAATTATTACGCGACACGAATGTGATATCTACAATAAATTTTAAAAATCAATCATAAAGTTTAATTTCAAGGATTAAAACTGTTAAAAATCAAAATTTTAAGAACTATCATACCAAAATTAGAAGTTTGAGAAGTAAAATATTATCCCAGAACCTATAATTATATAAAAATTACGAGTACACAATGCAATTTATATTTTTTAAAAATTACATTTTGATCATTGTTTTTATAAAGTTATATTCTAACCCTAAAATTTTTAAAAACTTTAACCGTAAAATTTAAAAAAAAAAATTTAAATTTGACCCCAGCTTTTTTTTTTGAAAAAATATATACCCTAAGAATTTTCAAATATCCATTTTGGCCCTAAAATTTTAAAATTTTACGTTTTAATCCCTCATACAATAAGTCATGACACAGAGTCATTGACAACAAACAACATATTGTATTATGATAATAAAACACAGTACAATACACCTTATAAATACAATGTAATACAACCTACTAAACATAGTCAAAGGGAATAGTTTCACTAGCCGTTTCGTTGGGTGGGGTTTTATTCGTCTTTTCGTTGTCAACGCATAGAAAAAAATCATCTCAATCAGGATTAAAACGAAAAAGTTATAGCATTTTTAAGAATAGAAAAAATATTGTTCATTAATTTGAGTTTGAGTTTCTGAACTCGAGTTGAAGAGGACACTTAAACTCAAATTTTAGTCTCAAACTCGAGTTCAAACTCAAGTTTAAACTTGAGTTCAAACTTAAAAGAACATGAACTTGAATAAAGTTAAAACTCGAGTTACTTTTTTTTTAAGTTTTTGAGGCAGCCGAACACACCATAAGTTTCACTAGTCGTTTCTTTCAAGGTTTTTTTTTTTTTCATCCCTTATTTTTCTTTTCCTTTTTCTCTTCTTTCTTTTTTCTTCATTGAAATAATTTATTCTCACGCACACCCCTATCTAGATTTTCTTTTCTAAAAATCATGGTCTGCTGATAAAACGTTTCGTAAGTGAGATTTTTTTTTTTTTTTTTTATTCCTTAACGTCTCTTCCAAGGTTTTCTTTTTTTTTTTTTTTTTTTTAAGTTTTCGTCCCCTTTTTTTTTTTTTTTTTTTTTCATTCTTACTTTTTTCTTTCAGTAATTTTTTTCCCTCTCTTCTTCTTCTTTTTTTTTTTTTTTGTCTCCCCTCTTTTTCATTCTTATTTTTTTTACTCTATTATAATTTTTTCCCTTTCTTAAATTGACCTTTATGAATATACTTCTCTTTAATTCCTCATCGAAATAATTTCTTATTATACATATTTTTATCTAATCTTCTTTTTTTTAAAACTCATGTTCCTCTGATAAAAACACTTCGGAAGTGATTTTTTTAATTCTTTCCTTTCTTTTTCTCTCTTTCTTTTCTTTTTTTGTCTTTTTTGTTTCTCATTCTTATTTTTTTTGTCTTATTATACATTTTTTTATTTCTCAAAATAAAACCCTAATAAATATATTTTTAATCTCTCGGGCGGTTTCAACTAGTGTTACTATAAACGTCATGTAATTTTTCATATTATTTTTAAAGTAATTTTTCATATTATTTTAATCACTAAGCTACCAATCCGATGAATACATATTGCACCATGATGCAAGTTTCCGATTTAATTAGTCACTGATTTTGAACTTTTTCTTTCAAAACTGTGGTTCGGGTTACGTGTCAAGAGTCTAAGATATAATTTATTCAAGACGTGTAAGATGGAAAGAACTAAAAAGTATAGTTTTCAGAAATTTTCTTTTTTCTTTGGGGAGTTTCTCCTAGGATTAAAAAAAATAACATTATCAATAATTTTATTTTTTTTAATAATTTTTAGTCATTAAATATGTATAAAAAATTATATATTCTGTATATTTTTTAATTACATTTAATTTTAATTAAATCGATCTACCAGCCCTTTTATTTCTCCTTTTACTATATAAAACTTCTAAACAGAATCACCAACTTGAATTTCAAAGCTTTTGTGTCATTGGTTTTTCTCTTGTTTTATTAGTGAGGAATTTTATTTAAAATAAATTGCTTCATTACTCAGGTCTCTTTGACCGAGTACTGACGGCTCTCTTAATATGAACAAACAACAAAATTTCAACTGACGATACATTAAAATAACAAATTATCTATCGTACGGGTTTTTGTCGTTTTCTTAAATATACTTATCATATTGCTATAAGTGTTTTCTGTGTCGTCCCTTAAAAAAAGAGAAAAAAATGCTTTTCTTGTGCCAGTATTCTCAATAGCTAGAGATATATAACGTCCGTTTAGTTCGTTGATTTAAATTTTTAATTTAAATTAATATATAATTTTATGTAAAAATTTTTTACTGTAACAAAAAAGTTAGATGTGATTGTTTGTGAGAGCTTTTTACTATAGTAAAACTCGAATTCTAAACTCGAATCAGCAAAATGAATGGGGCCATAAATAACCCAGATCTCCATCAAATTAAGGTCTCGTATCAATTCAAATTTTTAATTTTAAATTTTTTCAATTAAAAGCTCTCAGAAAATATCATATCTAATTTTTTTTGTTACAGTAAAAAATTTTAAGAAAATATCATATCTCAACTCAAATTGAAAACTCGAATATACGAAGTTAACGAGGCCTAAGATAATACTCCTATAAAAATGTTTCTTGTGTCGATACTTATTAGCATATTAATATTTCTGTTATAACAAACTTATCGTGTAGTGTGCAACATGTATCGTGGTCGGTGCGTATTGTTATTTTGTTATTCTTTCTGTTTTTGTTAGCTGAGCTGTCTTCTTTGGGGTGTGTAACCTCTTCTCAGTGTAAAGGCAACTTGCCTATATATTTTGTTCTTGGCTCCATTTACGATTAATGAAGAGAATTATCATTTCTTCATTCTCTCATTCTATTATGGTATCAGAGCGCTATTTTTCAACTGCTCAGTAACTATTCTTTTCAAATGGCTCGCGGAGGCCAAAACAACCACAATAATCGATTTCAGGCTATAAGTTCGAATTCCTCTGAAGGTGCTGCAGCTCAAGAGTCGCACTTGTTGATGGAGAATGCTAGTAGTCCGTTCTTCCTCGACAATGGAGATCATCCGGGAATGGTCCTCGTATCACATCTTCTCACTGGCCCCAATTATAACACTTGGAGTCGTGCTATGCTGATGGCTCTCAACACCAAGAACAAGCTCGGCTTTGTGGATGGGTCGGTCTTGCAACTCAGATCTGGTGATCTAAATGCTGGAATATGGTCCCGTTGTAACAGTATGGTGACCTCGTGGCTCTTAAATTATGTTTCCAAGGAGATTGCATACAGTCTATTGTACCTTGACACAACTCAGGCCATTTGGACAGATTTACACGATCGGTTTCACCAGAGTAATGCTCCACGGATCTTCCAAATTAAACAGTAGCTTCATGGTTTATCTCAGGGGTCGCTTGATGTCAATACTTATTACACCAAGCTTAAAATCCTGTGGGATGAGCTGAAAAATTACTAACCAATTCCGGTGTGTTCCTGTGGCGGTATGAAGTCGTGGATCGACTATCAAGAGCAAGAATGCATAATGCAATTCTTAATGGGATTGAACAAATCCTATTCTGTAGTACGTGGGTAGATTCTTATGCTTGATCCACTACCTCCTGTTGCCAAGATCTTCAACCTTGTTGTCCAAGAAGAAAGGCAGAGGAGTATCGGAACTGGGCACGGTGGACAATCATCAGAATCCATGGCTTTCAACATTACTTCGTCTTCCTCTTCTACTGCAATGGGTAATTCCTAGTACAAGCCCAAACGTGAGCACCCCTTCTGCTCCCATTGTGGGCTTACAGGCCATACAGTGGACAAATGCTATAGGATACACGGATACCCACCTGGGTTCAAGCCCAAATCAAGAGCCTGATTACGCCCAAATGTGTACAAAATAAGCTGTCAATTGTAGCACAATTAGGACGGTCGATCCCACGAGAAAGTGACAAATCGAACAAGAAATGATTAGTAAATAAAAAGCTTTAGGAGATAAATAATAAAGTAAAAATAAAAGAGAATGAAATTTTTGTTGAGAAGTTTAAGTGTAAGAAAAATATAGGAGAAAATTATATAATTAAAACTGGTAAGGCGTCGAGATTCTCCTATATGCTTCGTTCACCCGAATGGATTTTGATCTTTGAGATTACTCAATTGAAAGTTTCACATTCCAAGCTAACAATCGGAAAATATATATTTGAAGAACATGTGAATTAAAATGTCTTCGAGTGAGTAAAATTCTTACGTTTAGTATTAGGAAAAATCATCTTAAGAGAAATTTAAGAGCGACAATATACCATTGGTAATATTGCAGTAAAAGACTACTCATAAAAAAATATCTATCAATATATAGTATCATGCAACAATCACATAAAAAGAACTTGACTAGATTTATATAAAAGTTGACAATAAAATATATCAATATGAGAAATTAGAAGAAGATAGAAGAAAATTAATCACTCAAATATATAAACTTTGAAGAATAAATGGATAATCAAAATCCACTCAAGATCACTTCACATATAGGTTTCTCTCTAACCTCACCAAAGAGAAAAATATGTCTAAACTTAGGCTAAAAATTAACCCCTAATACCTCTAACAAAGCTCTAATTTATAGAGTCTTTGAGGATGTCAAAAAGCACTAAGCAAATAAACACAAATAAGGGGACGTTTTACCCAAATAAATTGGATTTACAAGGCTTTAATCTGAGAGTGAATGCTGAAACATCCAACGGAACCAAAACGGATCACTAGTTGAAGAATCCCAAACGGGTGGGACACGTGTTGCGCGAAGAGAGAAGAAACGTTGCTCTGCCTTGGACACGTGGCGCGCTATGGGAGGAAAATGCTGCACGCGGGACCCACGCAGAAGAATAGAGACGCTCGCGTGGAAGGAACTCGCCCGGGGAGGAGGGCCGTGCGCGCCAAGCGCGCGTGTGTGCGGGGATAGCTGGGTCCCACGCGGCAGAAGCGTGCCAGAAAATGACACGTGGCAACGATGGGGCTTGCGTGGCTCGGCTCGGCTGGCGGACGGCTGTTGATGGGCTTCATTTTCTTTTTTCTTTTGTTTTTGGCCCAAATGTCTTATTTCCCTACAAAACAAATTAAATTAAATTAAAATCAAATACTTCCACAAAATATTAATTCCACAAAAATATTTAATTAAAACTTAATTTATTTAGCAATTATAAACAATTTAAATGCATTTTCATGCACTTATCAGAGCCCAAACCTCAGCTCAGCCCAGCTCCCTTCAATCCACAAAGCTGGTCACAACTTATCCTGATGCATCTCAGAGCCGCCCTAGCTTTGCACCTCAGAACCGACCTAGCTTCCTCCAATCCACAAATCTGGTCACAGCTTATCCAGATGCATCTACGAGCTTTTCGCCCAGCACACTCTCGGTGGATCAAGTGCAGTAACTCATCGCCTACCTCAGCTTATAGTTCCAACATCAGATCGACGACTCACCTGAAATTCCAGCTACAAACAGTCCTTCTATCTCTCACGTTCTAGGTGGTAATCCCTCATCCCTTTCTATTTCGCATTTCACTGTGAATCGTGGTGCTTGGATTATGGATACAGGTGCAACCCACCATGTTTGTTGTGACCTTTCTCAATTTTATCACTCTAGCCCTATTCACGGTATCACAGTAACTCTTCCTAACGGTCACGCTGTTGAAATCACTCGAATAAGGTTTGTTAAGCTGTCATCCACTCTCATCCTACATGTTGTCTTATTCGTTCCTAAATTTGCATTTAATCTGCTCATCGTTAGTTCACTCACTCGAACTCATCACTGTTGTGCTAATTTTTTTTCCGATTCATGTGTAATTCATGACCTCATTCAGGATTGGACGATTGGGAAGGGTAGAAGACAAAATAATCTTTACTTTCTAGAGCTAGGAAATAAGATATGTTATTCATTTTCTTCTTGTTCTGCTTTATCAAAATCTGATGTTTGGCATTGTCGCCTTGGACACCCATCCTCTGTAAAACTTCAGATCCTACATAATGAATTACATATTCCTAACTCTTTGTCTCATCTGTATTCTCATTGCCAAATTTGTCACATGGCAAAGCAAAAACGTCTCCCTTTTATTTCCAATAATAATATGTCTGCACAACCATTTGATTTGGTTCATATTGACATTTGGGGTCCATTTCATATTAACACAACAGCTGGCCATATATATTTTCTCACTATTGTTGATGATTGTACACGTGCAACTTGGGTGTACCTTTTATGTGCAAAATCAGATGTTCTCAATGTTTTTCCTGATTTTTTTAACATGGTTTCCACTCAATACAGCACTTGCATTAAGTCTGTTAGGTCTGATAATGCTCCAGAGCTTTCCTTCCGTGATTTTTTTCGGTCTAAAGGAATTCTCCCTCATGTGTTGAGACACCAGAGCAAAATTCAGTAGTTGAACGAAAACACCAGCATCTGCTGAATGCAGCTCGTGCACTATTTTTTCAGTCTCACGTTCCATTATGTTACTGGGGAGATTGTGTTCTCACTGCTGTATATTTGATCAATCGCACACCATCACCACTATTAGCCAATAAGACACCCTTTGAATTGTTACACCACAAAAGGCCTTCCTATAGTCACCTTCGCACTTTTGGATGTTTGTGTTATGGATCTACTCTTCCTAGTCAATGTCACAAATTCACTCCTCGTGCTCGAGCTTCGGTGTTCCTTGGTTATCCGTTTGGTGTCAAAGGATATAAACTTTTTGACCTAGAGAGCAACAAAATATATATCTCCAGAAATATTGTTTTTCATGAATCCATTTTTCATTTGCTAGCTCTCCAATTTCAGATGAAGTTGTTTCCTTCTTTAGTGACCGTGTTCTTCCCAAAAGTGTCCCACCGGTGTCTGACACAGTCCAACATCACAATCAGCCCAATTCAGTAAATCAGCTTGACTCAGCATGTCCATCTTCTCTTGTTCCTTCTCGTCAAACTCGTATCACCAAGAGACTGTCCTATTTGTCTGATTACCATTGCTATCTAGTCTCACAACCCTCATCAAACTCGTCCCTTTTAGGTTCCCCACCTGTTTTGTATCCTATCTCATCATTCTTAAGTTACCACAAATTGTCCCAACCTCACCGTACCTTTATGTTAGCAATATCTTCACAAAGTGAACTCCATACTTTTTCTCAAGCTATTAAGTCTCAGAAATGAATGGATGCTATGGATGTTGAGCTACAAGCTTTGGAAAGCAATCATACTTGGTCCATTTGTTCATTACCCGCTGGCAAACATTCAGTTGGTTGCAAGTGGGTGTATAAGGTAAAACACTGAGCAGATGGGACAGTGGAGAGGCATAAAGCTCAACTTGTCGCCAAGGGTTTCACACAACAAGAAGGTATTGATTTCCTTGATACTTTCTCTCTAGTAGCGAAGCTTGTCACTGTCAAACTTCTATTATCTTTGGCTGCTGTTTGTAATTGGTCTCTTACTCAACTTGATGTCACTAATGCATTTCTCCATGGGGATCTTGATGAGGAAGTTTACATGGACCTTCCCCCTAGATATTCATTAGGAAAGGGGGAGACTCTACTTCCTAATGCTGTCTGCCGGTTGCATAAATCCATATATGGCTTGAAGCAAGCCTCACGACAGTGGTTTCACAAATTCTCTAGTGCTCTGTCATCTGAAGGCTTCATCAATCCGCTAGTGATCATTCCTTATTCACAAAACGGATTGGCACGTCCTTCTTGGCACTCCTAGTCTACGTAGATGACATTGTCATTGCAAGCAATGATCCAGATGTTGTTAATAACCTGAAATCAGCTCTTTGCAAATGGTTCAAGATGAAGGACCTCGGCCCCCTCAAATATTTATTGGGTCTGGAAATCGCTCGTTCAACTGCAAGGATTTCAATTTTTCAACGCAACTATGCCTTGGAGTTACTCTCTAAAGTTGGTTATTTGGGGTGCAAACCTGTGAACATTCCTATGGCAACCAATCTGAAGCTCTCCAAAGATGAAGGAGAGTTGATCACTGATCCAACAACCTACCGACAAATTGGGAAGTTGTTGTATCTCACCATTACACGGCCAGATATTAGCTTTTTAGTAAATCGTCTCAATCAGTTTTTGGCAGCCCCACGTACTTCACATCTCCAATCAGTTTTTCGGATCTTGCAATACATTAAACGGACCCCGGGCGAAGGTCTTTTCTTTTCCTCTAATTATACACCACATCTCAAGGCATTTGCAGACTCAGATTGGACTCAGTGCCTCGATACCAGGCGTTCCATCTCTGGTTTTGTGTCTTTTTAGGTTCCTCTCTCATCTCTTGGAAGTCCAAAAAATAGCCTACGGTCTTGCGCTCATCTTCAGAAGCGGAGTACCGGTGCATGGCCAACGTCACATGTGAAATTGTTTGGTTACTTGCCCTTCTTAAAGACTTGTAGGTGAATCACCTTGCTCCAACTCTCCTTTTTTGTGATAATCAAGCAGCTCTCCACATCGCTGCCAATCCAGTATCCAAGCCGGTGTTTTGAAGACTCTACACGTTTCTACACACAATCAACTTGCAGACATCTTTACCAAGGCCCTTCATCCCTCTCATTTTCATAGTCTTTTAGGCAAGATGGGAGTTCACAACATATACACTCCATCTTAAGGGGGAGTATTAGCATATTAATATTTCTGTTATAACAAACTCATCGTGTAGTGTGCAGCATGTAGTGTGCAACATGTATCGTGGTCAGCGCGTATTGTTATTTTGTTATTCTTTCTGTTTTTGTTAGCTGAGCTGTCTTCTTTGAGGTGTGTGACCTCTTCTCAGTGTAAAGGCAACTTGCCTATATATTCTGTTCTTGGCTCCATTTACGATTAATGAAGAGAATTATCATTTCCTCATTCTCTCATTCTATTAATACTCTATCTATTGTGTATAAAAGAGAGAAAAATCATCTCTCTACCAAATTAAAATAATACTCATATCTATTATATTATAAATATACTATAAATCGTTACGTGAGAGCCACGTTTAATGGATTGAGTTCTAGGTTCAAATCCTATAAAATGCAATAAATATGTGCATATATATGTTATAAAACTCTCCTTTAATTTACTTGGCTCAATATGTCAACTTCAAACGCCTTGCTCGTCTCTTTCCCTTTTTTTTTTCACACCTTTGGCATGAGCATGAAGAATAGCATTCAATCGGCTAAAAGCACAATGCAACACCAATTGAAAGACAAACCATAAAGGAAAAATAAATAAATAAAAAAAGAATGACATGGCTAGATGAGACGAATCTTTTATTGCTCATTCATAAATACAGTTTATACACAAAAGAAATGGCTTTCTTTGGCTTGCGAGCAATGTTCTTAATCCCAATTTTCTTCCCAGTGAATTTAACGACTTTAGAATCGTATCAGTATCAAGTTCTTGTGCATCAATCTTGGCCAAGGTTTTCATAAACATTTTATGAGAACTCTTTCGTAGAGTTTAAAAAGAACTTGCTCACGTTATTGGAGTGGAAAAAATGCTGGTAACGATACTCCGAGGCCTTCCAATATGATCCTTTTCCATTGGAAGTTCTGACGAACCGTTGCGCCGAATTTGATGAGGGAAAAGCATGTTAATGTATTTGCTTTTGCAGATCAAGGTCAAAATTTGAGGTTGTTCCTCAAGTAGACCACCACTTCTTGCTGCAAAAGTAAAGAAAGAGAGAGGTCAGCTATCCCTCAGGAAAATAAGAAAACTTTTCAGTCTTGCCACTAAAAAGTTGAAGGTGATAATTTAGTAGTGTTTTTATCACCGTAGAATATCTAAGCCTTTTTCTCTCGTATTGATTTTTGGCACCACCAAAGTGCTAATTGGAATTTGTAGTGCTGGTACGATAGATGGATCTTATGCATTAATTGTGGGTAGTGCTGCTAGCACTACCGATGCCCTCTTCTAAATACTAAAAGCATCATCCATGTGTTAGTTTTGTGGCATCACTATTATTGGGGGTATTTACAGGCCATCAGAGACTAGTCAGTAATAATGGCAGGTTTCGAAGTGCAGAGCTCAGGTTCGAACTTGGAAGATCAGACAATATCCTGAATGAGCAGAGTTTGTACGGTCAAACTCAACGTTGCTTGGTGCTCGTTTTAAATGTGGCGAAAATACCGTCCAAGACCTAACATGAGACCTGCATTTTCCTTGTACTTTAAGGCATGTGGCTACGTATAGCTAAAAAAAAACTTCAAAAAAGTGGCTACTAATACAGTTCTAAGATTAATTAGAAAAAGTGGCTTCTTGACGTAGTGTTATAGCTAGAAAAATTTATAGCACTACATGAAAAAAAAAAAACTTCAGTTCTAAGATTAATATGTAGCTTCTAGAGATTCAGCAACATACTCCATCTAAATGGATGCATGAACTCATGAACTCAACCTTTTGCCCCCTTAGTTACCAAGTACCTAATCTGCTTTATTATTGTTATAATTTCTTAAAAGTAAAGTGTTCCTTGCAATTTTATATAGCTCGGAGGAAAACATACAATCAAACAGAGGAGAACACAGCCGGCAGCACCCGGGAACAATGCATACCAGAAATTCAAGGAATGCAACTTAGCTCCATCGATGAACAATATCGGCAAGCTGGCAGCTGCATATTGTATAGACCATATAAGTAACTGAGTCATTAGCTTATAAAGAAGCTGAATAAGAAGCCAGAAGGCAGAAAGCAGAAAGCAAATAACTGGCTGTGTCATAAGCACCAAAAGATAAACATTTTTTGGAAGCTAGCGTGTGTATCAGTACTTGATACCTGGTGGATGAGTAGAACGCGTGAAAATCATGAAAGCTATGGAAGCAGCAAGCGCAGAGCTCCTAGCGAGCCATCCCGGACCAAATATAGAGAATGCTAGAACACCGATGGCTGCACAACCGATTTGGGCCATGAACATGTTGTACTTCTGCAGTATGCCAAAAGTGAAAGTTTGGTTAGCCAAATTCATGTCATGGAAACAAACCTAGGAGACAAATTTACTATTTGTGGTACTAAACCGAGTGAACCCCCCATTTGCAAAATTTGTTAACTAAGTGAGCAGAATTAGAAGTTCCTTATCATTGTAGAGTTTGTATTCATATGCTGCAACTGAATTTGATTAGAAATGTATGGTAATATTCTTGAAGAAATGATTCCTGCAATCTTTTTGTATAGGTATTGGGCAATGAAAGTATACATTTGCAGAATTAATTATTTCTTTTGAACTAGGGTGAGGGAGTCGAACTTTAGACCTCAACATTGCAAGCAAGGGTGTGGATTTACGATTAGGCTACGCCTGCAACCACTGTATCATCAGTTATTGAATTGGGGAGGATATTTCAAATCTTATTGCCAAACACATAGGAGCTACTCTTAGCAAGATAGCTAGTATTGCCTTCCTACATACATATCATGGATTCATGGTCAAGACTTGCACTGTCCAAATGAAATATATGTATTACATGAGATTGCAGGCATTGTCTAGTTATATTTTCATATCTGATTGCATTACAACACGTAAAGTTCAAATTTCCCACTTCTAAATTCAAAAAAAAAAAAAAGAAAAAAAAAAGAATCTACTATGGGCCAGAGAGCAAGTACCTTAGCACCAGGGGATGATGGTGTGGCAAATAGGACAGCACAAACAGCCCCTAAGGGCGCAATTGTCATTGAAACTCCTTTGGGTGCCAATATCTGATCCATCTTTCCCAATAACGCCATTGCCGCAAAGGCCCCTATCACAAGTAACATTAGGATTCAATTATTTTTGTCTCCGTTATTACTTTAAGACCAATAATTCGCCAATTCAGCATCAAATCATGGTCAACCGATACAAGTTGAGTCCAACGAATAGGCATGATAGTTGGTGTCAATAACTTTCTCAAATTTTCAAGATTTTTTTGGTTAGATAATTTCATTTCTTAATAAGGTAGGAAAAAAAAAGTTATAATAAGAACACGGTTCTAAACTGTCAAATATACAATAAATTCTGTTAAAATATCATAATTTGTTTTAGGTCTTGTTCCTTTTACTATTTAAGTCAAAACTCAAGTTGTATTACTATAATATTTTCTCTTATAAGAATTCAAATTTAATTTTTTTATTACAGTATTTTTCTTTCACATACACAATTAAAATTCTTAATTTAAATTGTAAAACAAACATACTCTTAATGTAATGTGATATGGCGATAAATTTTATTACTAATAAAATATTTTTCATATCTTACTGTAATTCTTCTACTTTCATATCCCACTCTCACATTCAGGTTAGGTTGGGCCCAACAATGTAGCTAAGAATAAGGTTGCATCATATTATCCACCCAAAGACAATGAGGTTTAGAGGGCGTTTAGTTGATATTTTTAAAATTATTTTTAATTTATATATATTTTTTATGAGAGAAAATATTGTAACGAATCATAATTTAAATTATGATACGAATTTTTAAACCAAACGCACTCTTAATTTGTTTGCATATTCCAATCATGATTTAAATTTTTTTACTACAATATTTTTTTTGGGTGAAAAAAATTTAACTGTTCAAATATATAAACCAAACAGTTAATAATTATTTCATTTTTCTATTACAATTTCTTCTTTTCCAGTTTTTACATTGCAAAATGCAAAAGCAATAATATTTGTATCCAACAATATAAGATTTCAAACCTGCAGAAGGCCAAAGGATGTCGCTAAGGGAAGGAGCGGAGGAAGCCTTTTCAGGCGTCCAACCATCCCAAAACGGCGCCGCTCCGACGTTGCTTGACGCCACAACAATCCCATTTCTTCTTCTCTCTCTTCCTACGACGTCGTTTTTCCCTCCTGTTTTGGCGGTGGTAATCAGACCAAGAGAATTCTTCCTATTGAGCAGAAACGGGCTAGTGGGTGAAGAAAACGACAGCAAGGACGTAGACAACCATGACTGTGATGATGTCGTTTGTGCCAGAGAATAATAGGCTTCGTTAAGGGCGCGAATGTAGTGATTATTACGGGTGGTGCTTCTCAATTGCGCACCCATATTTTTCTTAGATCCACTTCTTCCTTTTTCTCTGGCTTGTTTTTTTTTTTTTGGATAGATTTTTATTCCATTGGAGGATGTTCCTGTAGGTGACAAGGAATCTATTCTTGAATATTGTAGAGAGAGAGAGCTAGAGGAGAGAGAGAGAGAGACAGATGTGTGTGTGAGTGGTACACACTACACACGTGAGGAGTTGGAAATCCAGTTGTGGTTCGTTTGAGGGAGTGGGGCAGTGGGCTTTTCGGGAGTTCCAAAGGTTCTTAGATAATAAACTCTTATTTATTTTTTTAATTTATAATTGAAGATATTGTAAGAGGGTACGAAAAAAAAATTTTTTCTTTTTTTTTTTTTTTTTTTTTTTTTTAAATCTGAGCCCCATAAATTTTTCGTGCTTTGAAAAACCTCCCCTAAGCTTTTAATGTTGGCTACGCCTCGTTCATTTTACCGATTTGAATTTTCAGTTTTAAGTTTTTATAGTAAAAAACTCTCAGAAATGTCACATCTAACTTTTTCTGTTATAGTGAAAAGTTCTCAGAAAATGTCACATCTCAGCTCGAATTGAAAACTCAAATTCGCGAAGTGAACGAGGCCTAAGTATTAATCTAATAAACTTCTAAACCGTTGCCATGTAGCTTAAATTGATTTGGCTGTTTAAATTTGTGGCCGGAAAAAGAGGTTGTCTGTTAAAATTAAAAGGTCAAAAGGAAATTTACCGACCGCACGAAATGTTCAGAGGATAAAATACCAAAAATTTGAGTTGCAATTGCGGTTATCAATTAAATAGTGTAATCTATTTAGATCAAATTGCAACTGTATGAAAAATTTAGGAGGTTAACTATCAAGATTCAAAGTTTATGCAGCAGCAATTCACCGAAAGAAGAAAAGTGGCAAAAATAAAAAATATTTTATGGGTAAAAACAATTTTAACTTGTATATATTATAGAAGAACCCTATAATGAAAAATAAAAATAGTTTTAACTCCGAAAAAATTTTAATCTGTATATTGTAATAAAATGTATTTTATGCTCTTTTTTTCCCCTTCTCTTTACTAGACAAACTTATATCATTAAAAGACCACATTATTATATAATAGACAAAGGTGATATTATTATGATAATTATTATGCCATTTTTTATTATTTTTGTAATATTAAAATTTAACTTAAAATATAAATTCTTCCATGTAGTGTAATTATCTCAAAATAAATAAATACACAAGCAACTAAAATTGGGTGAAAAGCAAAGGCCTTTTTTTTGCACTGTTTAATAATAGTATATATCAATATATGTAGCCCTTCGGACACCAAAGGGGTTATCTTTGGACTTTTTTGAGGGGCTTTCCAATACTCCAAAGGGTAGCTCAAAAAGGATACAGAAAATTAACAAAAGTCCTAAGAAAAGAAAAAGAAAAAGAAAACAAAAGAAGTGAGCGGAAAAAGAAAAGAAAAGAAAAGAAAAAAACAAAAGAAGTAATGACGTAAAATTGGGCCAGGTCTTCCAATATATTTGAGAAAAAGTCGGTGGTGATAATCATCATCTTTCCTTCACTAGCACAAAAAATATCTCTGTCCATTCTGTTTTCTGGTTTATTGAAGTCAAAAAAAAAAAAAAAAAAGTTGTTAGTTAGTTAGTTTGTTTGTTGGAAGTTAATGTTTTGAGCAAATAGTTGCTGTTTCCGAGATTAAGACAAGTTGATTGTGAAAGCAGAGGATGTCACTAGACTGTATATAAAGACTTCTAGTTTATTGATTTACTCATTTAACCTTCCTTTGGACATTGCAATAAAATTTCGTTGCAACGGCTAAGTCCATTTATGTTGTCACTTTTGTCGAAGAAAAAAGGGCGGTGGGAAAGAAAAACGCACAAGAATTTGTTTGCCTTGGAGCCGGCCCAACCTGTTGGAATTTGGACCATGGTTGGTTTTCTGGGCCTGATGAATTCCTAATTTTTTGAGAAATTTACTGAATTTATCCTTAAAATGCATGAATCTTGATTTTTACATCTTATTTTTTATTAATTTCTTTTTAGTTAATATAAATTTTTTAATTAAAAAAATATTAATAAAAAATAAAGAGTAAAAATCTAGACCCATCACATTTTCCTTAGTTTTTCATCTCATAAGACTGATGAAATATAGTTCATGTAGGCACATCACTCAACAGGTCGGACCTATATGTATAGTCCAAGTAGGCACAACTCTGTGCTACACTTCTTTCTAGTACTCTCACTGAAGTGCCATACTAATTTTAACACTCTTAAAATTTTATCATAAATTTTTATGACATCTTGTTGTGAACTCTATGATTGTTATGTGTTTTATGATTTTCTCATGATAATTAAGGGAATTTAGATATCCTAAACTCATGCGTCATCCAATAAAATTATCGTCCAAGAGTAATTTTATCCGAAATATGTTAATTGGAGCAAAATTAGTAAATTAAATTCCGAATGAAATTTCTAATATCAGATTCTTAATCGAAGCATCGAAATTAGTCAAGAGTGTAACTTTTATAAGGATTTCATTTCAGGGCTAAATTTACAATTTTGGCAAAAAATAGAATCAAAACATAATTTTGAAAAATATGAGACAAAAAATGCGGTTACAAAAAATATGTGGGTTAAAACATAAAAGTTGATGGGGTTTTTAAAAGTTTCTGAATGGTTGTTTAGGAATCGCCATACACCACAACCAATAAAAATTTAGTTGGGTTAAAAATAAAATAAAATAATAAAAAAAAGAGTATATCGATTATTTCAAAACATATCAAACTCATTCTCTCCTTCTTGTTTTCATGCTTTCTCCCTCACTCGCTTTTTCAGAAAAATAAAGAATTATGTAACTATGTAGAGGAGTCATAGAGAACCCACCAAATACATTCAAAACTCTAATTTTTTTTTTTATCAAAATCTTTCTTCTAACTCATAATACTAACAATTAAGTATTAGCATGATAAGACCATGTTAAATGAGAACATGATAAGACCATGTTGATTTAAAGTATGTATGTTTCTTAGTTAGATTTAACTAGGATTATGTTAAATGGGAACATGTGATTAATATTGTAATTATGTTGTTTCTTAATCTCTTCTTGATTGTTGTGAACCCCTAATAAGAAGGTAAATATGGGTACGCTAGATTATTAGAGGTAGTTATGAGTTTTAGATTTTAGTTACTATCAACGTGTTATTCTTGTTTAAATCCTATGCACGATTGTGCTTATGCGAGTACATAACTGCTTGAAAAAGCTTCGGTTTACGATAACAAGTTGATTAAGATTTATGATATGGTATCTTTATGGCAATGGTATGTTAGGATTAAGACTTATGATTATGATTATTGTATGTTAAGATTATAATTTTGATGTCATATAATTATGATTATGATACATTAAGATTATGATTCTCATACGTTTGAATATGACTTATAAAGGTCAAAGTAATAGTCAATGGATAACATGAATATTTAATATGACGAGTTTATGGGTATTGGAGTATAATTCACTCTTCTATGAAACATATTAGGATACGAAGTATGTTATATTATGATTACTTATCGGTCGGTAAAAATTATGAATTATAAAACTATGTATGTCGAGAAAAATTATGATGAATTGAATTAGGTATTCGAATTAATATTGCTTATATCTACATTTACGTTCACGTCTCTTTTCTGTTAAGGAATTATTGTGTTGCATTATATCCCTATTTAGAGTAGTTAGTCTACTCGCTTATTGAGCTTTCTAGCTCACTAGGATTCCTTGTGTTGTAGGAAAAGGGAAAGAAAAATGTTAAGATAGAAGCTCAGTGATCGGGGAAGCGAATTGAAGTGAATACACATATGTGATAAGACTTGTAGTAGCCAAACTATGGTTTTTGAGAATTGGCCTTATGGCTTCAATACGATTTCCATAAAATTATGTTTTTAATTAAAGAATCCCTTTCAAGCACCTTTTGTCCTTGTAAGTTTTAGAATTTCCGTGTTTTGATTAAGGATTTGTAAGCTTTTAAAAGTTTAAATATTATGCATTATTATGACTATGTTATGTTTGTATGCAAAAATAAAAAATATGATATGATATGTATGTATGTACGTTATGTTTTTCCATCACGATCCATCTCCGTCCTAATATAGTAGGTGGCTGGCGGCGAGTCATGACACTAATCATCATATGTTATCATGCTCCTTTTCATTTCTTACTCTTTTTTTCTTTTTCTTTTATTTCTTTCTTTTATACTTAGAATCTTAGGGATATTGCGTCGACTTAGTCTCTGTAGGTCTAGTTAAAATTGGCTTAATGATTTTTTTACTTGAGATTTTAATATTCTATGACGATTAATCGCGTATTAGTTACGGGTGTTCTTTGGTGACCTATGACACCTCAACTAATTATTCTATGCCTTATCATTCTCTTACTATACACTCTTTTATACTTTAATTCACACTCTTCCAATCACATGAAATAAACTAAAGAATGATAAAATCATTGTATATAGATATAATTTTCTCATTTCAAACATAGCATGCTTTATTATTCTCAATTCAAATTAAGTATGTTGTTATGAAATTTTATAAGGGTGTGAATCAAATAAAAAATTTGAACTAAATTACATCACAATAATTTTTTTTAGTTTTATTTATCTATTTGTATCTTTAATTTCTTTTTTGCTAAATGAACTAAGCTTGTAAATAAGTGCAATATTAATTGTTAATGATAATATTAATAATACTAACAATAATAATATTATTATTGTAATACGTCACATAAATTTTTTTTTTCATAAAAATCTAAGGCTAATTGTTGTGTGGGAAAATGTGAAGGACACGTAAAAGAACGATAATATGACACGTAGCCTTAACTACTCCCCGCAAAGCAACAACCCTCGACGTCTCGGGCTCCCTCCGATTCCGTTATAAAGAACCCAAGTGAAAAGTCCAACTTAGGGCGTCGATTCCTCCTGGCGTCAACAGATCGTACCGTCGACCTTAGGATATAGAAATCCCTCGACGGTGTAACCAACAGCCAAGAAGGACAGTTGGGTTAAGCAACACTGGCGACGAGGGGAATGCTCTTTGGGGAAAGGTCTGACGTGGCAGATTGCATACAAAAGTGGGGGATGACTGCAAGGCAGGCATTTATTGCGAACCCTTAAACCGCCCCACAGGGGACAGAAAAGGGTTACAGGAACGCACATAGCCGTAATAGAAGACTAATTGGCTGAGTGAACAGTGCTCCAAGTGATTAGTGGGCTACGACTGGGCCTAAAAAGGGAGAGCACTTGAGTGCTTCTACCTACGAAGGAAATCAACCCAGTGAAAGAAGCTCCCAATATAAAAAGGACAAGACCCCATACAGGAAAGGGGTTGAGATCCAAGAGAAAAAAGAACGAAAAAGAACAATTCATGTAAATTGTAATCCTCTCACAAGAAATATACAACCACAGTGGATGTAGCTCTGATTTTATAGAGTGAACCACTATAAAATCTCTTGTGTTCTTTATTTGTGCATATCTTTCATCAACGCACAATACACCCCTCCAACAAATTCTCACACACACTCAACACTAAGGCCAGTAATCCAACGGGAAACCCAGAGGTAACTCGGCCTGTTTTTGTTGACGAAATTTCACCGTCAACAATTGGCGACTCCGCTGGGGAACGAAAGCGTTCGACCCCCAACAACATAGTTAACAAGCACGCCTCCAAGAAAGAGAATTGAGGCCATAAACCAAGGCAGCCAGACGAAGGAAACCGCCACCCATTCAGGGAATAACGGGATGGAAGAAGATCCACGCCCGGTCGGAAATGAAGTCCCACCCCCAGACGCGTCACGACCGGATCCTGTGCAGATGCATGCCCAACTAACCACTCTAACCGAGCTAGTACGTGGGCTAATGACCGTGGTTGAGCGCTTGGATGGAAGGAACTCTATGCCGTCGTTAGAAGACGCCCCGAGGCCGCTGGGACCTGCCATGGCTGAAAACCCAAACCCCGGTGACCACCCACATATCCAAGAGGGAACCGGGGACAGCGAGAATCACCGGGGCCCTCCTAGGCCTCGACCTTCCCAATCCTCCGGCGGCCGTTTAAGGGCCGCTGGACTCTGGGCTCCCAAGGATCGGATGCCGAGAGGCCCGGAAAATTCTGAGGTACTACCCCAGAATCCAGGGAGAAACTCACCAGGAGACTCAGGGCAGTACAGGCGGGCGGCCAGGAAAGGGGCGGACCTAACGCTCAAAGGGCAGAGGCGTCGAGGGTAGCTGGCTCGGCCATCTTGACAAAAAAAGCGCGCGCCATCATGGAACATATGGCCAGCCTGGAGAAAAAACTCACAGGGGATGTGGCAGGCCTGAAAAAGAACATAGGGCGAGTGGCTGAGGTGGTAAACGTCGATATCACACCTAGCCGCACACATGACCCCTCTCCCCGACAAATATAGTTCGCCGTCGACCCCACCGTATGATGGTCGAGGGGATCCCGACAATCATTTGAAGATGTACATAGGACACATGCTCTTACACGGGTAAGTAGAGGAAATCATGTGCCGAGCTTTCCGGAACCATTTAACGGATTCTGCCCGAAGATGGTTTCGGATGCTGAGGCCAAATTCTATCTCAAGCTGGGATGAGTTGAAGGAAGCATTTTCCCTCCAATTCATAGGGGTTAAAAAGTACGTCCCCTCGAAGCAGAATCTGACGGTGATATACCAAAAGCCGAACGAGTCATTAAGGGAATGGCTCGCGAGATATGGGGAAGCTGTCGCCACCACGATATATATAACAGACAGAGAGGCTTTGATGGATGCGTTATCTAGCATGAAGAAAATTACCCCCTTCAAGAGAGAGCTGAACCGGAAACCCATATCCAGCTATAAGGAATTTCTTACGCGAGCGCAAGGGTACATCAACGCCGAAGAGGCGGACGCAAATGACCCCGAGCATAGGTCCAACAAGAATAAAGGGACCGAACAAGGGTCGACGCCTGCAAAACAGGACGGGAAGAAGCATCGAGGTGGAGGAAGCGGAGACAAGCAGCCAGCTGCGACGACGAGCGCTCCAGAAGCCAAGGCAAGAAGATACCCGTAAGCCTCGACTGTTTCAAAAGTACGATTCCTACCATGAGCTAACGGTAGGAGTCGAGGAGGTTTTCAACCAGGTCGGCCGCGGAAACCTGTTGCGCCGACCAGAACCGATGAAATCAAATCCCAGTCGAAGGAACCAAAAGAAATTTTGTAGGTTCCACGGCGATGTCGGCCACCACACCAACGATTGCGCCGATCTTAAGGATGAAATCGAGAGAGTAATCCGCGAGGGAAGGCTATAGGAGTTCAGAGCTGAGCGGAGACCTCGAAACGACGACCACGGTGGACAGAATGACGGTTGACGCTGAGAGGAGAACCAGTGCCCAGAGGACCGAGAATCCGTCGGCGTCATACGAACTGTCCTCGGCGGTCCCTATATAGGAGGTGACTCAAGGAGGTCTTAGAAGGACTATGCCCACGAGGCCAGAGGGGGTTTACCAGGAGAGGTTCTGGATCGTCTCCGCTGTAAAAACCCCAAGATATAGCCACACCGACGTGGCCTTTAATGAGGACGACGCCAGCGGAGTTCACTTCCCCCACAATGACGCATTGGTGGTGGAAGCCATGATTAGGAACCACACTGTGTGCCGAATCCTGATAGACAATGGGAGTTCGGTGGACCTCCTATACTCCAACTGCTTGGAAAAAATGGGGATCCGGAAGGAGCAGTTGGAAAAGACCTCTAGGCCATTATACAGTTTCACCGGGGACTCCGTCATCCCTCAGGGGACTATCCGACTGCCCATAACCGCAGGAGAAAAACCAGACAGACTATGACAATGGCCAACTTTGTGGTGATAAAGGGAGACTCCCAGTACAACGCTATAATCGGGAGACCAACCCTTCAGGCGTTAAGGGCAATAACCTCCATCTACCACCAGAAGGTCAAATTCCCTACCCCAAACGGCGTAGGTGAAATGAAGAGCAACCAGTATGAGGCTAGGGTTGCATACTCCGATGCCTTGCGCGGATACGACCAGCCAGGGAGATAGGAAACTAGGATGGTCTATCAAAACACCGTCGAAGACATAGACCCCAGGGTTCAAGAGGAGGTCATATGGTCCCAACCCATCGAGCAATTAGTGAAAATCCAAGTTGATGAAGGCGAGCCAACCAAAGTACTAAAAATAGGCTTGGACCTAGCCCCATCACTTAAGATCGAGATTGAAAACTTCCGCAGAAAAAACTTAGATGTCTTTGCCTGGAATCATGCTGACATGGAAGGGATTGACACCGAGGTTATATGTCATTCCCCGAACGTCGACCCCTCATATCCTCCGAAGTGCCAGAAGCGTCGACCGATGAACCCCGAGAGGTATGAGGCGCTGAAAAAGGAGGTCGACAAACTGATTAACAATGGGTTCATCAGGGAGGCCCATTACCCACGATGGGTCTTAAACCCCATTTTGGTGATCAAGCCTAACGGAAACTGGAGAACATGCGTCGACTTCAGCGATCTCAACAAAGCCTGCCCAAAGGATGACTTTCCACTCCCTCGAATAGACCAGATGGTCGACACCACGGCGGGACATGAGATGCTGAGTTTTATGGACGCCTACTCCAGATATAACCAGATCCCCATGCATCCAGCCGACGAGGAGCACACATCCTTCATAACCGACAGGGGCCTCTACTGCTACAAGGTGATGCCTTTTGGCCTGAAGAATGCGGGGGTTACGTCGACGATATGCTTGTGAAAAGTGCCAAGGCCAGCCAGCACGTCGACCATCTAGGTGAAATGTTTGGTGTATTGAGAAAATACCACATGAAACTAAATCCCCAAAAATGCGCCTTTGGAGTTGGGTCGGGGAAATTCCTCAGTTTCATGGTCAGCAACCGAGGGATAGAAGCTAACCCTGAGAAGATTAAAGCCCTGCAGGATATGCGGTCCCCAACTAAGCCAAAGGAAGTGCAAAGGTTGACAGGATGTGTCGCCGCCCTAAACAGGTTTATATCAAAAGCAACAGACAAATGCATCCTTTTCTTCGACGCTTTAAAAGGAAGCAGGCGCTTTGAGTGGACACCGTAATGTGAAGAGGCCTTCTAGAAATTGAAGGAACATTTGGGCAAGCCCCCAAGTCTGTCAAAGCCAAACCCCGATGAAGAGCTTAGCCTATACCTCTCCGTGTCCTAACTCGCCGTAAGCTCCGTATTAATAAGAGAAGAAGAAAGGGTGCAATTACCAATCTAATACGTGAGCAAAAGGCTCATCGATGCCGAGTCAAGATATAGCAAAATGGAACGCTTGGCCCTCGCCCTAATGATAACTTCAAGGAAGCTTCGGCACTATTTCTCATCCCACACAATACGGGTTCCTACAAACCACCCGTTGAGACAGGCTCTACAAAAGCCCGAAACTTCCGGGTGACTTCTCAAATGGTCGGTAGAATTAAGCCAATTTGACATTAAATATGTGCCAAGGATTGCGATCAAGGGCCAGGCGCTGGCTGATTTTCTTGTCGAGTTCTCCCATAGACCGGCTCCCGCCGCACCTGAAGGAGTCGAGAATACAGAATGAAAGCTCTACGTAGATGGAGCGTCGAGCAATAACGGGTCAGGAGCCGACGTCTTGTTAATCAGCCCAGAAGGCCATAAGATTACCTCGGCGGTTCGATTTAAATTCAAGGCGTCGAACAATGAGGCAGAATATGAGGCACTAATTGCGGGGTTGCGATTAGCCAGCCACCTAAAAATTGAGAGGCTCAGCGTCTTCAGCGATTCTCAATTGGTCGTCAGGCAAGTAAAAGAAGAATACCAAGCGCGCGGTGAGAAGATGAGAGCGTACTTGAGAAAGGTAAAGGAAGAACTCGTCAAGTTTAAAAACTACGAGATACTTCAGATACCACGAGCCGAAAACGCAAACGCCGACGCTCTAGCAAAGCTAGCATCTTCGAAAGATTCCGACACACTAGGGGTCATTCCCATCGAAGAATTGGAGAGGCCGACCATCGAGGAAAAAGCTAAGGCATTAATCGTCCAAACAGGTGAAAATTGGATCACGCCACTAATCCAATACCTAATGGACGCACAACTGCCAAGCAATAAAGACAAAGCCAGACGGATCAGATACCGAGTTGCTAGATGCTTATTGTACGATGGCTTGCTTTACCGACGAAACTACTCAACACCTCTACAGCGATGCCTGGATGATGCCGAAGCCCAGAAGGTCCTCCGAGAAATCCTTAAAGGAGTCTGCGGTAATCATACTGGGGGACAGTCTTTAGCTCTTAAGGTTTTGAGGCAAGGATACTATTGGCCCACGCTAAAAAAGGATGCTTTCCAATACGCCCGACGTTGCGATAAATGCCAGAGGTACACCACGATCCCTCGAGCACCCTCAGAAAATTTAACCTCCATTCTCAGTCCATGGCCCTTCGCCAAATGGGGGGTTGACCTGATCGGGCCATTACACCTTGCACCTGGAGGCTTTAAGTTTGCCATCGTCGCGGTAGACTACTACACAAAATGGGCGGAGGCAAAGACTTTAACTACGACCACAGAAGTAGCCTGCACCAAATTCATGTGGGACAACATTGTGTGCAGATTCGGGGTTCCCCACTCAGTAGTATCTGACAACGAAAAACAGTTCGACAATGCCTCAACACGCAGATTCTGTGATAGTTTAGGCATTCAGAAAGACTTCTCGGCGCCAATCCATCCACAATCTAATGGACAAGTCGAGGCGGTCAATAAAATATTAAAGTATACCCTCAAAAAGAGACTCGAGGATCTAAAAGGAAAATGGGCCGAAGAACTCCCCAAGGTCTTATGGGCATACAGAACGACGAGCCAAACTACTACGGGTGAAACGCCCTTCTCCATGACGTATGGCGTCGAGGCAATGCTCCCTGTAGAAATCGAAACGCTAACCTTGAAAACCGTCGTCCACAACGAGGATGACAACACAGAAGGAATGAACGGAGAACTCGACTTGTTGGAAGAAAATAGGCTCGACTCCCAACTACGCCTTGCCGCCTATCAGTAAAGAGCAACACGATATTACAACAAGATAGTTCGACAAAGAAGGTTCGTCCCAGGAGACCTAGTATTAAAAAGGGTAACGCAGAACACAAAACCCAAAAATACTGGTCCACTAGGCCCAACTTGGGAAGGGCCCTACCGCATAAGGGAAGCGTTGCATCCTGGCACCTACATTTTGGAAAGCCTCGGCAACAAAAGAATTCAACACCCATGGAATGCAGAGCAACTAAGGCTGTACTACCAATAGTGTATGTAATTCTTCCGCATCCCAATTGTACATTCTTTACGAATTAAATAAATTGATATGTTTGCAGAAGGAAAGGAATTCACCCCTTAATAACATGTCTGCTTAAAAAACCAAGGTATATTAAACAGACATGGGGGGACAAAGGTCTACGGATCGCTAAAAAATGACACGACCAAGGGGTGAAATCGGCGTCAGATCCTCCAAAGGAGGAAAGACGAACACTTAGCAAAATTCTAAGGAATTTTCTAAGGCAACGACCCCAAGGGGTGAAATCGGCGTCAAATCCTCCAAGGAGGAAAGACGAACACTTAGCAAAATTCTAAGGAATTTTCTAAGGCGACGACCCCAAGGGGTGAAATCAGCGTCAGATCCTCCAAGGAGGAAAAGATGAACACTTAGCAAAATTCTAAGGAATTTTCTAAGGCGACGACCCCAAGGGGTGGAATTAGCGTCAGATCCTCCAAGGAGGAAAGACAAACACTTAGCAAAAATTCTAAGGAATTTTCTAAGGCAACGATTGCAAAGCAAGGTATGAATAAAATCTGCTATCTTTATTAAAAATACAGATAAAATGAAAAGATGTCCAAATCAATGTCAGGTTACAAAAAAAAAAAAAAGGAGAGAGAGAAGGGTAAAAATTTTTAGGCCTCGCCGCCAGCCGCCGATTCATCGCCATCACCAGGCGGGGAAGGGTTGTTGTCGCCAGCAGGAGGAGGAGAAGTATAGAGGAAGCTCAAGTCCCACTCAGGACGCTCATTTTTTATCAAATCAACAATCTGTTGACCCGCAGTTTGAAAATCCTTGGTACGGATGTCGATGAGCTCCGAGGAAGCCTTAAACTTCTCAATAATTTCAGCACGCTTGGCATCGAAAGTAGCTGCAGCCTCGGCTTCGGCTTCCTTCTTCCCCTCGGCCTTCCCTTCGGCAAAACATTTTTTCACTGCCTCAGTTGCTTCGGCCAACTTTACATCGGACAGATCTGCCCGCTTGGTAAGCTCCTTGACCGAAGCGGTCAACTTGGCCAGTTCATCTTCCAAACTCAACAGTTTGGCCACAGCCATATCTCTCTCCTCGACGGCATCCGAGCACTTTTTCTTGGCGTCGTCGATAAGAGAGTTGAGCTTGGCCTCCATGCTGTCCATCTCCTGATTTCGTTCCTCAACCTTAACTAGCTCGAGGAGATTAAGAATGGCGAGGATTAGGCCCTGACAAATTAAAGGTCAGAAAACAAGGATACAAAGCGGTGAAACCAGCAAAAATGAAAGACAACTCGACCAAGTCTTACGTGAATTTGGAAGGATATCTACTTTCGCTGGCGATCAACCAAAGAAGATTGAGTGGCAGCAACCCAATGTGGCTCAAGAAAAGACTCATACAGAGCCTGGAAAGCAAGGGCAACAAGTTTTAGCATCGCCCCAATCTCAGCGTTAGAAACGTCCGGGACTTGGAACTTGGGATCCATAATCTTAGCCCCCAGAATAAGTACGCGTTCCCTCGGTGCCAGAGGAATGTCTACATCAGGAATGGGGACCGTCGGCGTCCAAGTTTCTACTACCGGCGTCTTCTCTTTGCACCTCTTTTTTAGCGTAGGATCCTCCTCCGTCGTTGAGGGAACCCTTGCGGCTTTCCTTTTCCTCGGCACCTGAGAAGAAGAACTTGCTTTCTCCTTTCCCTTAGAAGGAGGTTGTTGGCTCGGCAGGGGTTGCTGGCTTGACTCGGACAGTTGACTGCCGGGAAGCTGAATCCTCAAAGATGTCATTTCTACAGAAACGACGAGACAAAGATATAGTTAGCGTTTGGAAAACGAAGGGAGTCGAAAGCAGAAATTACCTTCGTCGCTTAAATGAAAGTATTTACGGACGGCGTCTAGATCAGCGGGGTCTGGGAGATCAATGATTAACCCGGCACTTTGAAGATTGGCTTGGGTCAGGAGGGTGTCAATGTGACGAACCTCGGACGGGAACGAAAAGGCCTTCTCGATCCTCGCCAAGCTGTTCTCAGAAAACTTAGGCCGGTCCTAACTGACTGAAATATAAAAAGACTGTCGGCGTAAGAAAGGAGAAAGCAAAATAAGGTGAAAGAAAGGAAATCAAAGCCTCATCCATGTTCCCAAACGACGCCTGCACCATCCTTCGGCGGGGCAAGCGGTCGTCAGGATGAAAATTGAAGGGGTCGCGTATCATAAAAAACATGGGTTTCCACCCATGTGACGACGAGGGAATGCCCATAATTAGCTTGCCAAATCTGGGCTGAGATCTCCCGTGCCCGCTCAGAAAATACCATCCTTCGCACTTGGCAACATGGCACAATCTGTACATGAATCTAAACTCATCCAGAGGAAGATCCATGTCAAACTATTGGTGCCATAGGATCCAGGCGCCAGCGAAGGAGTACCAAAAATTTGGCGCCAGTTGGGCGGAGAAAATGCCGTAAAAGTGGCAATAATCCTTTACGAAGGGATGAACCGGAAGGGTCATCCCCGCAGTAACGGCCCTGGTGTAAACATGGAGGAATCCGGTCGGGGGCATACTGGTCCTGAAATGCATGTCTGGGAGGAGGTATTCGAACCACCTCCCGTCGTTGCATCCTTCCTTCACCGCCCGGATGATATCCTTATTCCGGACCCTCGACGCCACAGAGTCAACTGTGAAGAAAGGCTGATCCGGGTTTCCACTTGTAGCGGCCAGCGGGGCATCCACTAGAGAAGCGGCGACGCCACACACGTTGCCGCCCATAAAAGGCCTCCTGTCGACGTCTTCATCGATCATTTGGCAGACGCTGTCATAAGCATCACTACCGTCGTCGCTGGGGCCGGCCGTATGTCCCTTGACTTCCCGCAACAACGAGTCGCAGTCCGATGAGGAAGATGACCATGAGATCTCCACCATAGAAGGGGAGTTTGGACGGACGACGGAGGGATCCTCTCGACTGGGGGAGTTTTGGGCCATTATTCTGGTGATTAAAAAGACAAGGAGTTGAGTTAAAACCCTAACATCGAGAGAAAGAAAAGGATGGCTAATCTAAACGACGACTACTCAAACACCTCGACTTGACGTCGACCATTCATGTAAGAATGATAACGGTGAGTACTCATGGTACCCCGAGTTCCCTAGAACCCAGGAGCTAGAAGTGCGCAGACAACCAAAAGACAGAAAAAGAACTCTTCTATGCGGAAAAATAAAACGGAGTAAGTCTCCCTACCCTCTACATTCCACGTATTTTCATACATACATGATTCAACAGGGGAAAACCCATGAGAAACAGAACAAGCAGAGGATGATGGGGCTTACCGATATGAAGATTTCCGGGTGGAGTCTGGGATTAAATGCAGCTTCACAACACGCCTGGAAAAATGAGGAGTACGAGTCAGTGTTTTGCAGAAAAAGATTCCGACAGAGCAAACGATAGTTCAGTGAATGCGGGGAGTGTTTGTGTTTTGGAGAAAAAATGGTTTTTGGGTTCAAAGAGGGTATTTAAGGAGACAAAAGTCCTCGACCCTTGACCGTTGGATGAAGTTCTTAGAATCCAATAGCAAGAGAATCCCGCCTAGATCTGACGATGACAAACAAGGGTGGGAAAAGGAAGAGTCGTGATTCGAAGGCTCACATTCATCCTTTCGAAATAAAGCCTCCCGTCAGCACAAGAAATCGACAGACGTGACGGTTGCGTCTCTCAAAGAAATCCGAAGCATCCAGGCCATCATTGCGGACGAAGGCTCGGGACCGGTTTCCCACACCCGAAGCATCTAGGCCATCATTGCGGACGAAGGCTCGGGACCGGTTTCCCACACCCGAAGCACGGAAGTACGACTGAACCTAAGCTCGAGGCCGCCTAAAAGGAACCCTCGACCTGGGGGGTAGCTGTTGTGTGGGAAAATGTGAAGGACACGTGGAAGAACGATAATATGACACGTAGCCTTAACTACTCCCCGCAAAGCAAAAACCCTCGACGCCTCGGGCTCCCTCCGATTCCGTTATAAAGAACCCAAGTGAAAAGTCCAACTTAGGGCGTCGATTCCTCCTGGCGTCAACAGATCGTACCGTCGACCTTAGGACATAGAAATCCCTCGACGGTGGAACTAACAGCCAAGAAGGACAGTTGGGTTAAGCAACACTGGCGACGAGGGGAATGCTCTTTGGGAAAAGGTCTGACGTGGCAGATTGCGTACAAAAGTGGGGGATGACTGCAAGGTAGGCATCTTAAACTGCCCCACAGGGGGCAGAAAAGGGTTATATGAACGCACAGAGCCGTAATATAAGACTAATTAGCTGAGTGAACAGTGCTCAAAGTGATTAGTGGGCTACGACTGGGCCTAAAAAGGGAGAGCACTTGAGTGCTTCTACCTACGAAGGAAATCAACCCAACGAAGGAAGCTCCCAATATAAAATGGGCAAGACCCCATACAGGAAAGGGGTTGAGATCCAAGAGAAAAAAGAACGAAAAAGAACAATTCATGTAAATTGTAATCCTCTCACAAGAAATATACAACCACAGTGGATGTAGCTCTGATTTTATAGAATGAACCACTATAAAATCTCTTGTGTTCTTTATTTATACATATCTTTCATCAACGCACAATACACTCCTTTAACAAATTCTCACACACACTCAACACTAAGGCCGGTAATCCAACGGGAAACCCAGAGGTAACCCAACCTGTTTTTATTGATGAAATTTCACCGTCAACACTAATCTTCACAACTCACACAACACTAATTTACACCATAATCCTTCCATCTATATGACACACGCCATGAAAAAAAAAAGCCACAAAATGGAGAATTTGGCCTTGAATATACGAGTCTAAGCATTTATTTTTGATAAATATTATTTTATTAATGTAATTATTTAATTAAAAAAATTATAAATTAAGAATAAATGATAAAATTTTAACCTATATATTTTTAAAGAGTGTTAAAATTACCCAAAAAATTATGAATTTAAAAGAAAAAATAAATATCCTAAAGCATATAATTTTAAGATAATTTTAAGAGTATTTATCAGATTAAAGATTATGATTAGGGTAAGCCCAACTTTTTAATACAAACTATTCACGCCCAATTACAGACTCAGGCCTGAACAAACCCACCATGAACTTCTAGGTTATGCCCGGTGACGAACTCAGACTCATCGCAGGCAAGGAACAGCACCGCATCCGCCACGTGTCGCGTTTTCAACACAATTCCCTTCAAGCTAGAGAACGCCTCGTACCTCTTCTCCAGCTCCGCTGCGCCGACGCCGTTGGCCTCGCACGACAGCGGCGTCGCCACCCCGCTCGGCGACACGCAGTTCACCCTTATCCCGTGCTCCCCGAGCTGCAGGCTCGCCGACCGGACCAGTCCAAGCACAGCATGCTTCGCCATGTGGTAGTCCGTCCACCTCCGTCCACCACGCGCCGCCGCCACGCTCCCCGTGCACACGATGCTCCCCCTCACGCGCCGCACCACCATCACACGCGCCGCGTGCTTCAAGCACAGTGCGACCCCGCGCACGTTAACTGCCATCAGCCGGTCGAAGGCGGCGAAGTCGAGGTCGAGGACGTTCTGGTCCGACCGACTCCCGACGCCGGCGTTGCAGAACATGATGTCGAGCCGACCGTGGTTCTGGACCGTTGACTCGACCGTGGATTTGACCTGGTCTTCGTCTGTGACGTCGCAGTGGGCGTAGGTGCAGCGGTCGGACCCGATTGATTCGGCGACGTGGCGGCCGAGATCGTCCTGGATGTCGGCGATGACGACCATTGCTGTGCCGCGGTCGGCGAAGAGGCGGGCGGTGGCCTCGCCGATACCGCTGGCGCCGCCGGTAATTATGGCGACTTTGCCTTGTAACCTTGTGTTGTTGGCAGTATTGACGAGTGTTTTTGACATTTTTGTTTCTTTTTTTGCTAGGATGTTGAGTCTCAGTTGAATGTGGCTCAAAAAGCACAAGAAATATCTCCCACAGAAGGATAAAGATATCATGCGAAGCTATGAGAATTGTCAACCTTCAAGTGGATTACGTGCGAATGTTCATGAATACACGTTCTACGTGTTGTAGGCCCGTTCATTTTATTAATTCAATTTTTTTATAGTAAAAAATTTTTAGAAATAATCACATTTAATTTTTTTATTACAGTAAAAAATTCTTATATAAAATAATATCTAAATTCAAATTAAAAATTCGAACAAGTGAACTAAACGGACCCGTAATATACATTATAATCCTACGTTTTGTAATGTTAAAAGTGTTGGAAAAATGGCTTAATAAGCCATGTTAAAGGTTTATATTAAAATGGAGCTCAATTATATTTTCAGACGGGTCTCGATAAAATTGCGTTCTCCATCACGAGTAGATCGAAATTGGATATTCACACACTCAAAATGGATATTGGGTGAATGCAAAATTGATGCTCTATGTAAGCCACTTGGAATGGCTAAATAGGTTGGAAATTGCAAAAATCTCACGTTGACTAGGAATGAAGCCTTAGTGGCGTATATAAGTGATTGCACTTTGAAGCCTAGGTAAGCATGTATACTTGAAAGACTCTCTCACGCGCAGGAGGGTGCGAATCATGACCCCGGCGTGTTAGGGGCCCAATGTGTGCGCCTACGACCTGCGGACATGAATGCTGGACTGAAAAACACACTCCGTGCGGGCCTTGTTTTGTAATTTTTATTTTATTTTTGACCAAAGAAAGGCCTAAGACCTTTCACATTCCGGCCAAAACTGAAATTGGCTTGCATAATGGTGATTAAAGGGGCTTAATGACTTGTTTAATGGCCGAGCTTAATTGTGAGATAATGGCTAGTTATGGCTTCGATTTTTCTTTTTAAAATATGAACCTAGCTATGGCTTGTGGCCAGATTCATCTCAGAGGAAGGAGCACAGTTTTACACCATAAAGTTTGGACCATAATTGTGTGATTAAGTTTTATAATTCCTTGTCTTATAACCCCTTTCTCAAGAGTCTATATAAGGCGTGTAACACATGAAGGAGAGGACACAACAAGTTGCAGCACACATCCCTTCTCTCTCGTTTTTCTTTCCTTTCCTTTCTCGAGTTCTTTTTGTGGTCATTTTCGATGATAGAGGAAAGGTACAGTTCGCTAAGACAGTTCTGATAGTGCTTCGTGCTACCGTCGTTGTCATTGTATCATGAGAAACGGACGTCTAACGTAACCTCAAGCACTCGCCGGAGGGGATGAATCTATTTTAAGGAAAACGTGGTTCATGTGCCTTAACATCCTTGCCAATTCAAGTTTTTCAAGTTTGGTAGAAAGGTTGAATTTGTGTTGTAACAAATCTTAATATATTGTTCTTGCATCAACTTTATTTATATTTTTTTTCTTTGTATTATCCATATTATCCATATTATTGCTAACAAAAAGGAGTTCTACATATTGTATTTTTTTTTTCTGAATATACGTATTGTGTAATGTTAAAAAGAGCAAGAGCAATCCTACACGAGGATTTTATCCCAGTAAAAAATCAAATGTAAGTGCATGTTTGGTTGGTGGATTGAGATATTCAAATCATGTGATTAAGGTTGAATTTGTGTTTGGAAGTCCAAAATGGGTTAGAATCGGAATGGGTGATTGAGATCATTTGGGTTCCTGATTGAGATCATTTTGGAATCAGGCCCCCCCTGATTTTACCGTTTGAAACCCAACCGCACAGTAAAAACACTGTGCTCATAATGCACCCCACCCACCTTTCTAAAATCCCTTCCTTCTTCTCTCGTGCTTAGGCAGAGAATCTGCAAGCTTTTCCTCTCACGTGCTCAGCCTTTTTTGGAAACTCTCTTCCTCTTCTCCCACTCTACTCTTCTCGTCGGCTGCTCTTGTTTACAAGTGTCAAATCGGTCGGCGTTGATGAGAAGTGGCCAGAGTAAAGGGGTTTTTGTCAAGAATCAGAGAAAACTCCACATTCGTTACCAATTTCACCGATTCTACTGAAGTCAGTTCATTTCTTGTCTTCACCGGAGAGAGGACAGAAGGTCGTTACGGACTCGAAAAAAACCATCCTCTGCGCTTGGAATGCTGCATGCGTTGTCCTTCATCTCGTCGTCGGACTCAAACTCTGTAACGGTATGCTCTCCTGACTTCTGCAATTTTTTGTTTTACCGTTCAAATGAGTTGTTGTGATTTTAGTTTCTGGAGACAACCCTAGTGTTTATTTGGTTGTGATTTTAGTTGTGACTTTGATTTCTGGAGACCGGATAGTGTTTGGTTTGATTGTGACTCTAGTTTCTGGAGATAGTGTAGACTTGGTTGTGATTTTCGTTTCAATTTTTGGTAAAGTTTGTTCTTCAATTTGACCTAATTTTTTTTGTGCTTGAGTATGATAATTTCTGGTTGACTATGTTGGCGGCAAACTGATGCTGTAACATTGTTTGTAAGATTTGTGACTATCATCATTTTTCTTTTTGACTGAGATATTTTCCAGAATGTAAATGCCAATTCTTGGCATAGAATATCTTGTGATTGGAATGCTTGAAATGCATTGGAATTGTGTGTTTCCACACTGCGAATGTGTGTATTTTCCTTACTGCCTATACTTGCACACTCTGAAGCTTTTTTACTGAATTTCTCTGATTTTCGCTGCACATGATTGAGAACATGAGATATCACTTATCGGTGTACAAGGGACAATTATTGTGTCAAGAAAATAATGTTCTAATTGGGTACTAATCTTGAATTTCCTTTGTGAACATACCTTTTAGGTTTTCTTAAGTCTATAAAAAAGAATTACAACAAAATTTGAGGTTATATTCAGAAGTTGTAGGGTGCAGGTGAGGCAAAAAAAATCCATTGGGATCTCCTCATGGTCAGGGCTTGTTCTTCTAAACTCTTATGCACACGATTAAGTGACAAATTATAATGCAGGCGTAAATAGTCTTCAACACTATTTGTAATTTAGTCTTCTTATGTAATAGGAAAAGATACCCTTTGGTTGATTTCGTTTTTGCGAGGACGTATCATTGTCATATATGTGTGTGTTCCTTAAAATAAAAAAGAGAAATTGTTATTTTTGTACCCTGCAATGAGGTTTTCAAAAAGTTATATATTGTTGCATTAGTTTTATGTACCCTCAAATTGTCAGTTTATGCTCAATCTGTGCAATCCAAAGACCAAAGGAATCATTTGCTTGAAATGAGTGGTTGTTGCACAGCATTCTCACGTAGTGGGAGTAGATAAACCACTACATTATTATGAAAATTTTCTTGAAACCATAACATAATATTCCATTTCCAGCAAAAGGTAAAGTACAATAATATTCCAAAGAAAATACTTTCATTTGCACTTAATAATGGATCTCTCGTTGCATACTCACGGAAAATAATTGCTTATTTTGTACTCTGCATTGATTCCTAGTCATTTTTGTCATTGTGGGTTGAATGCATTTTTGCATGTGTTGTCATGCTCTTGGTCATGATATGCGTGTGTGGAGTTTCCCTCAAAGTTAGCATATTTAGAATTATTTATAGGAGGATACTTTCCTTTTCCTCATTTTTAGGGATTTGATACATTCTTTAGTTATGTAAATTGTGTATATAAGTGTGTATTGGTTGCCGACTAATTGTAATGAGAAAAAAGAAGAGTTTTCTTCCTCAAAATCTTAAGCGTGTGTAGATGGCAAGGAAAACTAGAGATGATAGGCCACTTTTTTAGAGCACTGCTGTAGAGGCTTTTCTACTAGAGAGACTGTACGAATACCACGACAATAACCATGGTCGCCAACCAGAATCTCGTCACTATAACCAATGGGCCTCAGAAATAGCCACCTTTTTGATGGCTATGTTCCTAATGGTGAGCATCTTAGGGAGAAACGCCGCCGACTGGGTAAGCTATACGCCGTGTACAAAATGTTACAAAATCATACAGGAGTAGGTTGGGATCCTATCACTACAACTTTTACCTGCTCGGAGGAGCTGTAGAAAGATCTTTGTAAGGTAAGATATGGGATTCATTATACTCACAAAAACCATCCTCATATTTAAACTATCACAAATTTACCTATCTTCTATGAGGTTACTAACCAGTTCTCTAATTTATTTATAGAGAAACCGTGATGCGAAAACATTGTTTACTAGTGGTTGGAAGTTAAACGGGGTGTACTTGGCTGTCATTTTCCCAAGTAAAGTTGGAGCTTCTGGTTTAAGTGCATATCACCCAAATGCAGGAGAAGAGGCAGCGGATGATGCACCCGTTGAAGATCTTACTGCTACTGATGAACAACAACAGGCTAACCAAGATGTTCCATACCAGAATATCGATGATGAAGATGTTCGTAATGATCTTGCGGAACGAGTCGATCGTTATGGACAGCGAAATGTCACAAATATCGCCTCATCGTCACGTGTGATTCGGAAGAAACGGTCCACAGGAAGGAAATCCAACGATTCTTCGCGAGACATGCTACTCTCTCTAGTTAAGGAAATGATAGATGATTTGAGAGAAGATCTTCGTACAACCAAAGAAAGCCAGCCAAGTTACAACACCGTAAATGGCCCTAGGGAAGCTGACATCATCTTAAATTTGTTTGGGGAAATGGGAATTGATAAGCGTACGTAAACTCATGCTTTTGACAAAATCATGGCTTCCCCCACTTGGCGGCCAGTTTGGGGCAAAATTGATGAAGACATGAGGCGGACCTTTATTAGTGACTTTGTTGAAGTCCCACAAACTCCACTTGTGCATCATACTCAGGATCCTTATGGCCAGCGATCTCGTAACTTCTCTCAAGTCCCAAATCCTTACAACCAGCCACCTAACCCATACAATCACCCACCTAACCCCTATAAACAACCCCCTAATCCATACAATTAGCCTCCACATCCCTATAACCAACCACCAAACCCCTACAACCACCCATCTACGCCTTAGATGGCCAAGTGTAGTTTTACATGGTCCCATTTTCCCCTATGGTGGACCACGGATTAGTGTCTACTAATAGCATTCAAGTGTTGTCTACTTAGACAGCTTTATTTGAGTAACCATTTCTCCACTGTAACGTTTAAGTTGATTATGAGTTATTTATTTCCGAGTAATGTGCTTGGAGCATTATTCCGGATTGTTGTGATGTAATTGATTTAAAAAAATTTGAGTTGTTGGACCATTTGAGTAATTATTTTAAATACAATTGAGTTATAACCAATTCTTCTTTTAGTATGGAAATTGTGCTACACGAAGTGGATTACAAAAATTGAGATCATACTTGTAATAACTTGTTTGGTAATGTGTCGTTACAGGTTAATGTGTAAAGTAACATAATGCAGCCACAAGGATCAACGAACGAACGTCATGAAGTGGATTCAAGAAGATCTTCCCACCGAAGAAGGGGCTATCTTGCAGCAATAGCAGCCACTACAGCTGCAGCAGCCTTTGTTTTTGATGACCGGGTACCAAGGCCGATGCATAACTCATCTTTAAGGGGTATAGACAAAGTGCACGAGTTATTAGCAAACAATAATGAGGCTGCAATATTTAACAAGGTGCGTATGGGACCACATGCATTTATGATTCCTTGTGAAGTACTAACTGAGAGACGTTTGTTACAACCCACAAACAACATGAACGTCCCACTACAAGTATTTGTCTTCTTAACTATCGTTGCACAAAGTCAAACTAATCGTGAGGCACATGATGTATGGCAACATTCTGGGGAGACCATTCATTGAGATTCAGTGACGTCCTAGATGCCATTTGTGCACTGCACGATGATTTCATTAAACCGTCAAACTATGACAAAGTTAGTGATTTTGTACGTGGCAATCATCATAGATATGAGACATGGTTTGACGCAAGTTGTGTTCTCAGTCTTATCAATTTCAGTAACCTTTTTTAAGTTGTGTTTCTTATTAATATGTCACAACTTTGGTTTACAAAGATACTCACCTATTTCATTCTGGAACTAATGTTCAGGACTGTGTAGGCACAATTGACGAGACTCATATACCTTGTACATCGATTGGTGAATTCGACAGCTTGCCACAATAGGAAGGGGGTCAACTCTCAGAATATAATGGCAGCATGTTCATTCGATATGAAGTTCGCGTACATATTAACTGGTTGGGAAGATTCAACACATGATGCATGAGTGCTTGCGGATGCGGTCGGCACATAGAGGTTTAACTTCCTACATCCACCGCCTAGTAAGACTTCAAACCAGCCATATGATTCTCAGTTTATTACCTGTTACAACCTACAAATTCTAACAAAATTTGTTTAAGTTGCATAGGAAAATACTATCTTGTTGACGTGACATATGCAAACAATGATTATTTTCTTGCTCCGTATAGAGGTGAGACTTACCACTTGCCTGACTACTAAAGGAGAAGTGGTGGATTTAAGGGACCTAGAGATATTTTTAACTTCAAACTCTCATCCTTGTGAAATTGTGTAGAGCGAACATTTGGTGTTTGGAATGCTAGATTCCCTATCCTAAGGTGGCCCAATAATACTTATCCAATGAATAAACAAGTCAAGATTCCAGTGGCATGTGCAATCTTACATAATTTTATTCACATGGTAAATGAGGGGGGCCCGCTTCTAAATCAATACTATCGTGATGGAGTACCAGTTAGTGAAATAGATCCAACCAATAGTGATGAATTTGATGACGATGACAATGATGGTAATGTCCTTGAAGGGCTAGTTGTAACAGGAGGTAGTGTTAGTCGTACAGATATGGGTCGTTTTAGGGATCGCCTTGCGAATGAAATGTGGGTGGAATACCAGGGAAGCCGTGGGAGAGAAGTTTGATATAAGCTTGGCTTGTTATATAATTTCATTCACATTTTTTCCATTTATTTCGTAGTTAGCTTGTTATAATTTTGAGTTATAATTATTTGTATAATTTTTTTCTAGTACTTCATTTTTTTAATTATATAACGAATTATATTTTTTTAAATTACACGTAATGAATTATATTTATTATATAATTTTTTAAATTACATTTATTTTGGTCATGATTCAAATTCAGAAAACAAGACAACCAAACGCTGGTTCGAATCACATTTCAGGTTAGAATCAGAATCATGCATATACACATCCAGACGAAGGTTCTAATAACTCTGAATCATGATTCAAATAATGAATCATGATTCTGAATCAAATGACTCAAATCACCCTGATTTTAATTCTTATACCAAACGGACCATAAAGAATGGGCATTTATAGTGAGACCTACGTGGGTCCCATCAAATTTTCTCTATTATTACTGGATTGATCCTTGAGCTTTTGAGGATTGCGCTATTATTACAAGATGTTATAAGCAACTTGAGGCAACGCGGTTTTCTTTTTTAATTTTGCGCAAGTGTTTATGTTTTTTTTTCTTGAATAAAGGTTAGCAATTTGTGTTGATAAAAAGGTTAAATTTGTGTTGTAATAAATTTTAATATATTATTCTTACAGTAATTATATATATTGTTCTTTTTGTATTAACTATATTATCAATATTATTGCTAACAAAAAGGAGCTTTTGAGGATTGCGCTATTATTACAAGATGTTATAAGTAACTTGCGTCAACGTGATTTTCTTTATTAATTTTGCGCAAGTATTTATGCTTTTTTTTTTCCTGAATAAAGGCCAGTAATTTGTGTTGGTAGAAAGGTTAAAGCCCCGTTTTTTTCGCTGATTCGAGTTTAGAATTTGAGTTTTGTTACAGTAAAAAGCTCTCAGAAACAGTCACATTTAATTTTTTTACTACAGTAAAAAACTCTCACACAATATCACATTTTAACTCGAATTAAAAATTTAAATTAGTGAACCGAACGGACCCTAAATTTATATGGTAACAAATCTTAATATATTGTTCTTGCAGCAATTTTATTTATATTATTCTTCTTTATATTATGCATAGTATCCATATTATTGTTAATAAAAAGGAGCTGTGCGTATTGTATTTTTTTTTTTTTCCTGAATCTACGTATTGTGTAATGTTAAAAAGAGCAAGAGCAATCCTATAGGAGGATTTTATCCCAGTCAAAAATCAAATACAGATGGTGGGCCTTTCTAGTGAGGCCTACGTGGGTCCCATCAAATTTTTTCTATTATTACTGAATGGATCCTTCAGTTTTTGAGGATTGCGCTATTATTATAAGATGTTATAAGCAACTTGAGGCAACGTGATTTTCTTTTTTAGTTTTGCGCAAGTATTTATTGCTTTTATTTTTTCCTGAATAAAGGCCAGTATCATTATTGGCCATATGCCTCCTCTCCACGGACCACGGTATTTTTCGCCCAAAAAAATATTAAAGCAACTGTTGGAGGCGGTTAATGGTTCTTACAGTATATTTTTAAATATTTAATGGCTTTTTGGTTCGTAGGGAAAAATAAAAAAATTTGAATAAAAATTTAAATTTTATCAGAAAAAATACTACAGAAAAAAAGTTTAAATAATAGCTCAGATTTTAAAACAAACAGGCTATAAGCATGGCCCACATTGTGGCTAGCCTTGCTTTCTCCATAGCATATCTTCATATGAAAGTTGTGATTGCATTTCAAGAACTTTATCAGCTTTGAATTTGCATTCATTTAACCAATTAAACTTCATTCTTTTCCTCGAGGAAAAAAAAGAAGTATTAAGTAGTGCAACTAGATTCTCACATATTTTTCAACCTAAAGCTATTTTAAATTTGTCAATGACAATAATCTATAGGGTTTGTAATCAGTTTAATCAATTTTCAACATTTTTCTTGGTTGAACTGAGCACGAGATTTTTTGGTTTGCTAGGACTCAAACTGACTGAGCATATGAGAAACAATCGGTTTTGGTTTCGGTTTCGGATTCAGTTTCGGTTTCAGTTTCGGTTGGTCAGGTTTGATGCTTTGATGGGATGCAAAATGCAATGCAGGTACAATAATGTAGACTGGCTAAATGCGTAAGAAAAATGCGAATCAAACACCAACAGTGAGAAAATGCATTGCAAAACATATCATGTATAAAGAACAAATATAAGAGAACCACATAACTCGTAAGCTTTCAAAGCTGTCCATAAGTCCATCCATCTATAACCAAATTATAAACTCAATAAATCGATGAAAACATTCATGAATAAATCTGAAAGACAGACAAGCAATGCAAATGACCATTGCATACAAAGTCAATAGTCCATAAAACAACAACATAACACATAATAAAAATATTAAAAAGTCCTAAAACTGAGACTGATTTTCCTGCCAATTTGCTAAATGAGAGAAGTCGTTCCTATTTTTGGACAATAATAACATTTGACATATTTAACATTTTACAAGAATAGCTATAACAGTCATTAATAAATAATATCAGACAATAACCAAACAGAACAACAATATGAGGAATCAAATATTAACAAAGAAAAATTAAGAGAAAATACCCGAGCTCAACTACTTCCTTCCCCATAAACAGAATTAGAAATAAAACAAAGTTATCCCAAACACAAAAAACACACATAATTAAAAGTGGTCACCAAACTTGCCTGTCATTACTTTGTACTAATTTTAACGCGGAGAAATTTGAACTGTTCCTCTCAACATTAAAAGCTGAAGCCCAGATTTACCTCAAAGCGCAACCATATTTAACGAGTAGTATACGAAATATTAATGCCGCAAAAGATCCAACCCTACTATCAGTAGTACTACACCTCTTGGGCGGGCACATATCCGCCGCCGACAACTAGATTTTAATTTGTGAGAATTCTGAATCCTCCACCGCCAAAAACACGACTGCGTCGGCCACATTCTTTCCTCCCATCACTCCATTTAACCTTGATCCAGTCCACCTCCTTTCCAAGCGCGAACATTTCCCTTAGCATCGGCGTCCACAGCCCCTGGCAACACCGCATTCACCCGAATGCCATGCCCTGCCAACTGCAGGCTCACCGTGCTCATCAACTTAAGTACTAATGACAATTAATAAAATTAGATTCTCATCACGCTACGTTATTAAATTCCTATATTAAGAGGTGACTACCGATAAAAATGTTGTTCTGTGAGAAAATATACGTTGACACGTTGGATGACGACCATGCTCCACGTGACTCAAAACCCGTCACGTCAGGTATCCGTCGACGCCTAAAGCTCACTTTCCCCCGCCATCTGGTGAAAAGGCCGACCGTATGAGACGATTCGTACAATTGTCGAGCCTACATACAGTCGAGGCTTGCGTGATTTGTTCGCAGCAGAAGCGGTACCACGAGGGGGTTGATCGAGACAGAGGTCGCGCCCAGTGAAGTATAGTATAGGCGCAGAGGGCAGAACACATGAATATTAGTACATGTCCTAAGAAAGACCTTTGAGGTGACAAGGGGGAAATCCTTAGGTTACGTCTGGGTTTAGAGAAGGTCAGTGCACCGGAAATGATTACTTGTTCATAAACTGCCTGGAACGGACCAATGAAAATTACAGAGGATCCGCAGAGCCGGAATAGTAGACAAAGTGGGTGAGTGAACAGTCCAAAAGGTGTTGAGAAGCTACGGTCTGGGCAGGTAGGATAATAGGCTACTTGAGAGAAACCATCAGGGAACCCCCAGTGACGGTCCGCCCTAAAGAGACCCATATATAATCTGTAGGCTATAAAAAGGCAAGGCCCCAGAGAGAAAAGAGAGAGCTTTTTGTAATCTTAAAAGCACAAAAAGAAAAATACAAGAACCAGTGGATGTAGCTCTTTTTTGATAGAGTGAACCACTATAAATCCGTGTGTCTTTTTACTTTCATTTTAATGACAAATCGATACATTATTCAATACATCTCCAAAACAAACACAATCAGTTGCATAAATTTGAGAATATAACAAGTTTTGGCCGGTAACCCAACGGACCACCAAGAGGTAATTCGGCGCAATCTTGTTGACGAAATTCCACCGTCAATAAATGTAATCATTAAAAACTTGTCCATATATATGTATATATATTCATATTACTCTACATTAACATTCCATATATTATTGATCACACAAGTATTCAAACGTCCAAGTAAAAATAAAAAATAATAAAAAAACAAAATTTTTAATTACAAACTAATTAGAAGCAATTAGGACAAAATTAAGAGTAAGCAAAGAAAGAACTGTAAAAAATTAAGTCAGTAACATTATTAAGATACAAATCCAAACATATATAATTCCATATATAGATCATGAATAACTACATTATATTACCACTATCGACAGCCAGATCATGCCCCGTCATAAACTCTGAGTCCTCCGACGCCAAAAACACCACCGTATCAACCACATTTTTTGCCTTCATAGTCCCCTTCATGCGCGAAAACCATTCCACCACCTCATCCAGCTCCACCTCCTCCCCGATCCCCAGCATCGCCCGCAGCAGCGGCGTCCCGACCCCTCCCGGTGACATGCTATTCACCCGAATCCTATGCTTCGCCAGCTGCAGGCTCGCCGACCGCACCAGCCCTAGAAACGCGTGCTTCGACATCACGTAGTCCGTGAACCTCTCCATCCCTACTCTCATCACCGCGCTCACCGTGCAAACCACGCTCCCGCCCTTCACCCCTCCCTCCACCATCGCTCGCGCCGCGTGCTTCACACACGCTGCCATGCTGCGCACGTTCATGGCCAAAAGCCTCTCGAAAGCGGAGAAGTCGAGGTCTAGGACTGTCTGATCGGAGGCACTGGGGATGCCAGCGTTGCTGAATATGACGTCGAGGCGTCCGTACTTCCGTACGGCGGATTCGACTAGGATTTTGACTTGCTCCTCGTCTGTAATGTCGCAGTGGACGTAGCTGCAGCGCTCGGGGCCGATTGAAATGGTGACGTTTTGGCCCTTCTCATCCTGGACGTCGGCAATCACAATAGCCCGCGCACCGTGAGTCGTGAAGCTTCGAGCGGTGGCCTCGCCAATGCCGCTGGCACCGCCGGTGACGATAGCTACTTTATGTGGGAAAATTCACATCGACACGTCGGACAACGATCATGCCACAAGTGGCCCCATGCCTGCCACGTCAATTAGCCCTCGACGCTCGAGCCTAATTGGTCTCTCCCGTATGGCATGAGAGCCGAATGTATAAGGGTACTAAGACCATCGACTCTATACAGAGTCGAGCCCTGCAAGAACAGCTCGTGCAAAATAACGTGATAAAGTCGGTCGTGAGAGAGGCTACCCTTGGCAGATTTTGGCGTGGGCGCAGAGGGCAGAACGCGAGCAACTGGACCCACATCCCAAGGAAGACCCCTGAGGAGATCAGCTGAATATCCCAAGGTTGCGTTTGGGTTTGGAAAAGGTTAGTTGCAAAGGAAATGATTACAAGCCCCTAAAACCGCCTGGAACGGATCACTAGCTATTATAGGGGATCTATAGAGCCATAATGGGGGGACAAATTGGATGAGTGAATAGTCCAAAAGGAAATGACAGGTTATGGTCTAAACAAATGAGGCCATAGGCCACTCGTGTGGATGGGCCTCATGAAAGACACGGTCAAATGGTCCAAACCGCCTACCATTGGGCAAAGGTTCATGTAATATCCACTATAAATGGGGAAGAGCCCCCGTGAGAGGCTCTGGGAATTTTTTGGCATATGTAATTTGTAAGAACTAAAATAAGAGAAATACAATACAGTGGATGTAGCTCTTTTTGAGATGGGTGAACCACTATAAAATCTCTCCGTCTTTATTTTCACAAGGGACATAACGATTTCTTTTCATAATACACCAATACAAACTCTAGCAAATCCAGTAAAATCACAAGTTTCAAACTGGTAACCCAATGGGCTACCGCGGGGTAATCATGTAAGGGCTTGTTGACGAAAATTGACTGTCAACAATTGGCGACTTCGCTGGGGACCGAACCCAGAATCTCTGGTTCATGCGTTCAACCCCGGACAACAAACGATCATGCCTCCGAGAAGAAAAATGGTGCTTCAAACCCAAACAGCAAAATGGAGGAAAATACCACGCATCCAACCAACAGTGGGAGTGGGAGGAATCACCCCGACCAGGGGAATCAACCCCCGTGAGGGATGAAGCTCCACCCACAGGCACGCCACAGCTTGACTCAGTACAGATGTAGGCCTAGCTGAACACTCTGACCCACTTGGTTCGAGGACTAACAATCGTTGTCGAGCGATTGGAAGGAAGAAATTATATGCTTCTCTTGGAAGATGCCCCGAGACCACCAGGAGATGCCATGGCTGGGAACCAGGATGCTGGTGACCGCCAGGGTGCCCCGGAAGGGATCGGGGACAGTGAAAACGCCAGGGGAGATAACCTGAGACCTCAACCGTCCAAGTCCCTTGGTAGCCAACAAAGGGCCGCCACGCGACGAACCCAGGAGAGAAAAGTGCTCGTCGGCCTGGAAAACCTTGAGGCGCCACCTCGGAACCTAAGAAAGAATATCCCAGGAGATTCAGGGTCGGTGCAAAAAGGTAGAGACCTGAAGGATAAGCTAAATACGAAGACGGCATGAGCCTCGAAAGGGGTCAGCTCTGCAATCTCTACGGAAGAGGCTAAAGCCATTATAGAGCGTGTGACGAGCCTAGAAGAAAAGTTCACAGGTGACGTCACCGGTTTAAAGAAAGACGTCATAAGCCAGGTGAGCCACCTACAAAAGAACCTTGGACAGGTGGCGGAGGTAGTCAACATCGACATCACTCTTAGCCGAACTCACGACCACCCTTTTACCGCAGAGATCATGGCGCCCCCTTTACTTAACAAATGCAAGTCCCCGACTATCCCACCATACGATGGCAGAGGGGATCCCGACTACCACCTGGAAATATACACATGGCACATGCTTCTGCATGGATATGCGGAGGAGATAATGTGCCGAGCATTCTGGAACCACTTGACGAACTCTGCCCGAAGATGGTTCCGGACACTCAACCCATAGTGCATCTCCAGCTGGGAAAAGCTGAAGGAAGCCTTCTTCCTTCAGTTCCTTGGGGTAAATAAGTATATCCCGCCGAAGCAAAACCTAACAATGGTATACCAAAAACCAAACGAGTCATTAAAAGAATGGCTTGTAAGCTATGGGGAAGCCGTCACCGCTACAATGGATATGACAAACTGGGAGGCTCTGATGGGGGCCCTGTCCAGCATGAAAAAGACCACACCGTTTAAGCGCGACCTGAACCGAAAGCCCCCGGCCACCTATAAAGAGTTTTTGGCAGGGTCACAAGGGTATATCAACGCTGAGGAAGCTGACGCAAACGATCCTGAGCACAGGTCCAATAAAAACAAAGGACCAGAATAGAGGTCGACCTTGGGGAAGCAAGATAATAAAAAATGACGAGGCAGGGGAAACGGAGATAAGCAGACCGCGTCGGCGCCAAACCCTTTGGAGACAAAGAAGCCGAGGCAAGAGGAAAATCGAAAGCCTCAGCCATTCCAACGGTACGACTCCTACCACGAGCTTATTGTAGGCATCGAAGAAGTATACAATTAGGTCGGACGAGGAAACTTATTACGCCGACCGGAACCAATAAAGTTGGACCCAAACCGAATGAATCAGAGCAAGTATTGCCGGTTCCACGGTGACGTCGGCCACAACACCAATGACTGCACCGACCTAAATGATGAAATCAAAAGGTTAATCCGTGAGGGGAGGCTGCAAGAGTTTAAGGCTGAAAGGCGAGGTAATGGTCCCAGAAATGATGGTCAACGCCAGGAGGAGAATCGGCGAGGGGAAGATCGTGAGCCGGTCGGCGTCATAAGGACCATACACAAAGGACCGTATCTCGGGGGAGATTCCAGGAAGTTCCAAAAAAGTTATGCCCACGAAGCGAGAGGGTATACCAGGAGAGGTTTTGGACTCTCTCCACCGCCAAGACAACCAAATTTGGTGGCGCAACGTGGCATTCACCGAGGAGGATGCAAACGGAGTCCATTTCCCCTACAACGACACCTTGGTGGTATAGGCAATTATTGGGAACCACACCTTATGCAGGATCCTGGTGGACAACGGGAGCTCGGTGGACATTTTATACTCTGACTGCTTAGAAAAAATGGGGATTCCCAATGAGCAATTAGAGAAAACGTCCTGGCCATTGTATGGGTTCATGGGGGACTCAGTCATCCCCCAAGGGATGATCCGGCTGCCGATAAGCACGAGAGAGAAACCCAGGCAGGCAACCACAATGGCAAATTTTGTGGTGATCAAGGGAGGCTCACAATATAACACTGTAATCGGAAGGCTGACCCTTCAAGCCCTAAAGGCGATAACCTCCATTTATCACCAAAAGGTCAAGTTTCCAATACCCAATGGCGTAGGGGAAATAAAAAGTAACAAATATGAGTCTAGAGTAGCGTACTCGGATGCCATACGCGGGTACGATCAGCTGGGAAACAATAGGCGAGAATGGTACAACACGGACCAGTTGAGGACATAGACCCTAGGGTTACGGAAGAATCATGGTCCCAACCAATCGAGCAGCTGGTGGAAGTCCAGGTGGATCAGCGGGAACCGACGAGGGTATTGAAGATATGGTCGGATCTGCCGTCGGCACTCAGAATCGAGGTCGAGAAATTCCTGAAGAAGAATCTGGATGTGTTCGCTTGGACACATGCAGACATGGAAGGCATCGACTCCCAAGTTATGTGTCATCCTCTGAACGTCGACCCCACTTACCCCCCAAAATGTCAAAAACGCCGATTGATGAATCTAGAAAGGTACGAGGCTTTAAAGGAAGAGGTCGACAAACTCATCAATAACAGCTTCATTAGGGAGGCTCACTACCCCAAATGGGTTTCAAACCCTGTCCTGGTAATCAAATCTAATGGGATGTGGAGAACGTGTGTCGAATTCAGCGATCTCAACAAAGCCTGCCCAAAAGATGATTTCCCACTTCCCCGAATAGATCAGATGGTCGACGTCATTGTTGGGCACGAGTTGTTAAGTTTCATGGATGCCTACTCCAGCTATAACTAAATTCTAATGCATCCATCTGATGAAGAGCATACGTCGTTCAGAACAGACAGTGGCCTCTATTGCTACAAGGTAATGCCCTTTGGCTTGAAGAACGCAGGGGCAACGTACCAAAGGCTAGTAAACAAGATGTTTGCTAAACAAATCAGAAGAACGATAGAGGTGTATGTCGATGATATGCTGGTGAAAAGCATCAAGGCAAGATAGCACGACGACCATTTGGGCGAAATGTTTAATGTGTTAAGGAAATACCGCATGAAGCTAATGTTGGTCTCCGAATCGAATTCGGATGCGGAAGCGTGGGGGGAGGCGGATCGTGTATAACAAAAATTTTCATAAAACCTTTGAGATACTCTATAGATTATATTAATTTATGCACGAATAAATTAATCTCATTAATTCATTTATTAAGAACTCAATTAGGAAAAATACCTGGAGGGCGACTCGGTTGATAACTTGAGTTCTTTGACCTCGAACAATCCTTCTCCAAAGCTTTGTATTTAGAAAACCAATGTCTTCCACGTCAATTCCTAGAATCCACGAAGACGTGTGTGTGGGCACACATGAGACAAAACGGGTTACAATAAACACTCGAATTTCCACAAACACCAACACATGCACGATGTGGAATTTTTAGAGAAAATTTTTTTCCTTCTCTTTATTAGGGGAATTTCAGCCAGCCTTAACAATTAGGGCTGAATTCGTTTTTGAGAATTGTATCAAAAATTGTGTCTCATAAAATTGTTTTCACAATTTTCTACTATTCTCTTATTTATAAAGTAGAAGTCAAACTTCTAGAAGGAATCCAATCTCTATCTCCAAGATAAAGCTTGTCAATTATCTCCTATTTAAATTTTGAACAAAATCTCCTCTTTTCCTTTCTCCTTTATGGCCGGCCATTCTAAGGGGATTTTATCCCTGTGTAGGCGCCAATATCAGATAGGGAAGGAAGAGAAAAATCATCTTTTATCCTGTAGTCCAATTTTAACTCCAATTCAAATTCCAATTTAAGTCAAACTTAAATTAATTTGAATTCTAAATTGAACAACTTATCAAATAAGTTTAAATGGATAAATCTTGATGTGTTCAAATTCAAATTTAAATAATCACATTATTTAAATAATAATTAATTCTCAATTAATTATTTTCGAGTGTTTAATTTTAGAATTCCGTAATTCTAAAATTCTCATTTTGCCCTTTGTGTCTGGTAGAATTACTACGACGATGCGATGACTAATGGACCTATAATCCCAAGCTCCATTAAAATTAATAATTAATTAAACACTTTAATTAATTAATTAATTCTATTAATTCCAATAGTTACTCCACTATAAACTTGGAATTGCACTCTCGAAATTATAGACATAAATTACTTCTAAACTGTGAAGTGTCCATTTGATATAGTCATTGCATATAGATCAATCCT